>NC_068302.1:35932186-36034686 GCF_025860055.1 Xyrauchen texanus
CATTGTGACATTATTGGCAAAATAATAAAAAAAAAAAATCCCCCAAAATTAATTACCGTAATGCATCCAGATGGTTCATTTGTAATTCCTATTTTTCTCAATGGTGATTGTTATCACATTTTAATTAATAAAGTACTTTTTTAATCAATGTTTGTTTTATTTTAATCATCAGCCAGTACCATGAAAACGTATCGGTTACCTAACGTAACCTCGGTTCTCTCTAGATGAGGGAACGAGTATTGCGTAAGCTAGCTTATGCTACGGGAAAGATTCATCTTTTCTGAGATATTGAAGCCAAAAAATTATCCTTAATTTTTGTATCCATTGTCAACGCAGTGCGGCAGCTGCAGACCTTGAGCGGGCTATCTAGCGAGCTCATAGGTTGCTCTGCGGCAACTGCTGCAGCCTATAGACGAGCTTGGGCGAACTCGCATCCAATGAGAGGCATCCGCGCGCTCACTGCATCAAAGCCCGCCAAAATGGGCGTGACTAGAGTGCATATAAGCGTAGTTCGTAGGCTGGAACCCTGGTTTTCATTGACTGAAGCGAAAAGTCGCCGTGGCGCGAAGCACGGCCGGCTACGCAATACTCGTTCCCTCATCTAGAGAGAACCGAGGTTACGTTAGGTAACGATACGTTCTCTTACGAGAGGTTCTCTCGTATTGCGTAAGCTAGCTTACGCTACGGGAACCCATTGTCAACGCCGTGCGCGCCAAGCATTCACTGTATGAGCCCCAGGGAATTAAGGGGGACCCGGGGAGCCCTTATGAGTGGGGAAATAATATTTGGCCGGCAAGAATGCGGGTCATTGATTGTGTAATACATAAGCACATAGTGGGAAGGGAGCGACAGAGCGGCGGTGCCGGTCTGTGTGGAATGTGACCCATCAGTGCAGCTCACCAGGGGAGCTGTAGCGTATTAAACCGCTAGTAGTTTTGCCTGCAGAGCGGGCACTTCCATATTGTAAAATCTGACAAAGGTGGAGGGGAAGTCCATCCCGCTGCCACACATATGTCGTGAATGGAAATCCCGCTGGACCATGCCCACGAGGATGCCATGCCTCTAGTGGAGTGAGCCCTAATGCCCAACGGGCATGGCAGGTCTTTTGACGCGTATGCAGCAGCAATAGCGTCCACTATCCATCTAGATAGTGTCTGTTTCGAGGCGGCGAGACCTTTGGTGCGCCCTCCGAACGAAACAAAAAGCTGCTCAGAGCGTCTGAAAGTGGCGGAGCGCGCAGTATACAATCTCAGTGCTCTGACCAGGCAAAGGAGATTGGTGTCGCGTTCGCTATCGGGTGCTGGCAGCGCCGATAGGGAAATGACCTGTGCTCTGAAAGGAGTACCGATCTCCTTGGGAACATAGCCGTGTCTAGGCTTTAAAATGACCTTGGAGTCACTTGGTCCAAACTCAAGACACGCAGCGCTGACAGACAGCGCGTGAAGGTCTCCCACACGTTTGACTGATGACAGGGCAGTCAGAAAAACGGTTTTGAGTGAAAGGTATTTCAAATCCACGGATTGAAGTGGTTCGAAAGGGGGGGCTTTCATAGTTTCGAGAACTATAGAAAGATCCCAGATAGGAACCGATGGGGGGCGCGGGGGTTCATCCTTCTAGCTCCCCTGAGGAAGCGGATGACCAGCTCATTTTTACCCCATGACTGGCCGTGCAGGGGTTCAGCGAACGCCGCAACAGCCGCCACATACACTTTGAGCATGGATGGGGATCTGCCCTTATCCAGCAGCTCTTGTAGGAATACGAGCAGCGACGACACCCCACATGTCCGCGAGTCCAGGTCTCTGTCGGTGCACCATTTTGAGAACACAGACCATTTTGACGCATAGAGTCTTCTCGTGGAAGGGGCTCTAGCGTGTATGATGGTGTTTATTACTCCTTCTGGCAGAGCGACGGGTAGTCGTTGATCACCCACGCATGCAGCGCCCAGCGCTCTGGGTGGGGATGCCAGATTGTGCCGCGAGCTTGAGAGAGGAGATCTGCTCTCACTGGGATGGGCCACGGCGCTGTCAGTGACAGCTGCGTAAGCTCCGGGAACCATGTCTGATTCTCCCAACGCGGGGCTATGAGGAGCACCGAGTGACGCGTTTCCCTGATCCTCTGCATTACCTGTGGCAATAGCGAGACGGGAGGGAAGGCGTAAAGCGGGCGTCTGGGCCAGTCCTGGGCCAGCGCGTCCTCGCTTCGAGAAAAGTATTGGGCAGTGAGAGTTCTCTTTGGACGCAAAGAGGTCTATCTCTGCTCTGCCGAATAGGTGCCATAACGTCTGGACTGTTTGAGCGTGCAGGGACCATTCCCCTGGGGGAATATTGTCTCTGGACAGTCTGTCTGGGCCGTCGTTCAGGTGGCCTGGCACGTGCGTCGCCCTCAGCGAGCGCAGGTGGCACTGGGACCAACTCAGTATGCGTTTCGTCAGATGGAAGAGGTTCCTGGATCTGACACCGCCCTGACGGTTTAGGTAGGATACCACAGATCTGTTGTCCGAACGGACCAGGACGTGGTGACCCTGAATGACCGGGAGAAAGCGCACGAGCGCGTACTCGACCGCTATCATTTCCAGACAATTTATGTGAAGGAGCTTTTCCTGAACTGACCATAGGCCAAAAACCGGAGAGCCATCGCAGACCGCGCCCCAACCCGTGTTGGACGCGTCTGTCGAGATGACTTTTCGGCGAGATACAGCTCCCATTGTCACTCCCCGCTGATACCATTCGGCCACTGTCCAGGGCTGCAGAGCTGATATACAAGTCTGAGTCACCTTGATGGGCTGGCTGCCTGTGGCCCAAGCCCGGCGAGACGCGCGGGTGTTTAGCCAATGCTGAAGCGGGCGCATGTGCAGTAAACCCAGCTGAAGTACTGCTGCGGCTGAGGCCATGTGACCTAGCACTCTCTGGAATTTCTTCAGAGGCGTGAGGCTGTTCATCTGAAAAGATGCGGCTAGTCGCTGAACATGGCGCGCGCGCTGTGTAGATAAGCGAGCCGTCATTGCCACGGAGTCTAGTTCTATTCCAAGGAAGGAAATTGTCTGACTGGGCTGTAGTGAGCTCTTGGTCCAATTGACTGCAAGACCCAAACTGTTCAGATGGCTGAGGAGAACTGCTCTGTGAGACAGAATCTCCATATGTGACTGTGCCATAATCAGCCAGTCGTCCAAATAGTTCAAAATTCGCAAACCCTGACTCCACAGGGGTGCGAGCACCGCATCCATGCACTTCGTGAAAGTACGGGGTGCTAAGGACAGGCCGAACGGGAGGACGGTGTATTGATAAACCTGGCCGTCGAAGGCGAATCTCAAGAATGGCCTGTGACGGGGATTTATCTGAATCTGAAAGTATGCATCTTTCAGATCGAGAGAAATAAACCAGTCCCCCTGGCGCACATGCGCGAGGAGTTTCCTGATTGTAAGCATTTTGAACGGTCTTTTTGCAAGCATCTTGTTCAAAACCCTGAGATCTAATATGGGTCTGAGGCCGCCGTCTTTCTTGGGAACAAGAAAATAACGGCTGTAAAGCCCCGACTCGCTCAGAGAGGGTGGCACTTTCTCTATGGCCCTTTTGCACAGAAGGCTTGCTATTTCTGAACGAAGCATGCACGCTGCTTCCGTGTTCACAGTGGTTTCGAGCCGGCTCTGAAGCGAGGAGGGCGGCGATCGAACTGTAGCAAATAGCCCTGTTGTATTGTGCTTAACACCCACTTGGATATCCCTGGAATAGCTTCCCACGCTTTGAAGCGTAACGCTAGAGGGTGAATGGCCAATTCGCTCTGATTGCCGCACACAGAGCGCTGAACAAAATGTGTGAGCGCGTTTAGTGTGTTCATGCATGATTGCTCGCAGACAGCATGAACCGGCTGTTTTGTGAGTGACTTCCCGATTGGAATGAATGGGGAAAGAGTCACATCTGTTATGTGATGCGCAAGCATAGTCATGGAATAGCAGAGGAATGTTTGCTGGCCGTGTAACAGAGCGGGCAGAGAACGGACGCGCGCACGTAATCGTGGGCGCATTTATTGACTCTAGCGCTCGAGCGGTTCGTAACCGCTTTATGTGAGCGTGCTCTGGTGGGGACACGAGACATGCAGTGCTTGTGTGCAGAAGTGAACACTGGACTGTGGGCACATTTTCTACACATAGGGCTGGCTGGTCGTGTGACAGAGCGGCCAGAGAATGGGCGCGCACGCATTTGTGGGCGCCTTCATTGACTCTGACGCTCGAGCGGTTCGTAACCGCTTTATGAGAGCGTGCTCTGATAGGGGCACGGGATGTGTTATGCTTGTGTGTAGGGGCGAACACTGGGTTGTGGGCACATTTTCTACACATAAGACATGTTTGCTCTTTACAAGATTTATTTGGGTCGCCGTGAAAACGGCGTTTGAGTGCAGGCAAGCGGGTAGTGTCACCGGCTTGTTGGCTGCTAAATTCACCACTGTTGTAGCCTGAGAGAAGGGGACTGACAGGGGGCAAAGCTTTGATGGTGGTCCGGCCGCGGCAGGACTGAGCCGTCGTTTGTTCAACAAAGTTAGGAAGACTTCGGTTGCTCTGGTTTCTGCGTTACCTTAAATCGAGGCCCACGGGGGGGCGGCGGTCTGCAGCGGCTGTCTGAGCGCGATCGAGGGTGGCCGCCCTGTCGACGCTTAGAAGTCTGAGATTGTTGAGCTGGGCGCTGTGAAGAGGCTCGTGCAGGAGGCTGATCACGTGAGCGGCCTGCAGAGGAGCTAGCGCGACGTGGCAGGAAGAGGTTCATGGCTTGAGTGGCTTTCTGGACTTCTGAGAAGCGGTCAACAATGCCACTCACCGCGGAGCCGAAGAGACCGGTCGGAGAGAGCGGTGCGTTGAGGAACGTGGAGCGCTCTGCTTCTCCCATGTCGGCTAGCGTTAGCCACAGGTGTCTCTCGGTCACAGTCAGCGAGGCCATGCACTTCCCTAGGGCTTGAGCTGCAGCTTTGGTAGCGCGAAGGGTGAGGTCTGTCGCGCTTCGTAGATCAGTAACAGCCTCTGGGTGCCTGCCTTTCTCATCCCACTCCGAAGAAGGTCCGCTTGTAGGATCTGTAAAACGGCCATGGAGTGCAGAGCAGATGCGGCTTGGCCGGCGGCGGAATAGGCGCGGCCAACATAGGCGGAAGTCGCTCTGCAGGCCTTAGACGGGAGCACAGGCTTAGACCGCCATCTCGCGGAGGGCGGGCAAAGGTGTGCTGCTACCGAGTCCTCGACCGGGGGGATGGAGGAGTAGCCTCTCTCGGTGGCGCCGTCCACCGACGCGAGAGAGGTGGAGACGTGGGAACGGGTCCTGGCCGAAAAAGGAGCGTTCCACGACTTTGCAAGCTCCGTGTGTAGTTCCGGCAGGAAGGGAGCGGCCCGGGCCGCGGGTGTAGAGCGGCGATGGCTTTGAAGAAAGCAGCCGTCGAGTCTGTTGGGTGCCTGCTCAGGGGGCGGTGACCACTCGAGCCCGAGGCGGTCGACGGCCTGTGTGAGGAGGCGTGTTAACTCCCCTTCGACTCCGGCGTGGGTCCTGCTGGATTCCTGGGCCGAGGAGGAGGCTTGGGAGCCTGACCACTCCTCGCTGTCCGAAGCCATGATGGAACAGCAGGCCTTATCCTCCGCCTCGTCATCTGAGATGGCAGCAGTGCGGCTGCTCGGCGGCAACTGCGCGTCCCGGGGGGGCGGGGAGGGTGAAAACGATGCTCGAGGGAGAGGCTCCGGCGAGGCAGTAGCTTCAACCACAGTTTCCGGCAGCCTTTGGGAGCGGCGCTTCTTTCTGCGCGGCGGAATGTAAGGCGGCGCGGCGGCTTCTGCTTTGAGCGCTTCGAGTCGAGCCCGCAGGGTCGACATCGGTAGCTCCTCGCAGAAATCGCATCCGCCCTCAGCGAGGGCGAGCTCTGCGTGCCCCAGTCCCAGGCAGAGAGCGCAGATGATTTGTCAGTCTCCGGTGCTGAGAAGGGCGCGACATGAGGCGCAAGTGGAACGAGGCATCATGAAAAAGACGCTCGTACTCTTTTGTGAGTAGTTCGTAAGAACTAGCTTGCTGAATAAAAAGGATACGTCGTCGGATGGCGTAGCTCGCAGGATGGCTGAAGGTGGCTGAGACGGCCGGCTTCTTCTAGCGCTGTCCATGCTTGCTTGATGCCCCTCGAACGGCGACGCGGCTTCCAGGTCAGCGATGCGAAGAGCTTCGCTGAAGAGATGAAAATCAGGGTTCCAGCCTACGAACTACGCTTATATGCACTCTAGTCACGCCCATTTTGGCGGGCTTTGATGCAGTGAGCGCTGGACACCCCTCATTGGATCGCGAGTTCGCCCAAGCTCGTCTATAGGCTGCAGCAGTTGCCGCAGAGCAACCTATGAGCTCGCTAGATAGCCCGCTCAAGGTCTGCAGCTGCCGCACTGCGTTGACAATGGATACAAAAATTAAGGATAATTTTTTGGCTTCAATATCTCAGAAAAGATGAATCTTTCCCGTAGCGTAAGCTAGCTTACGCAATACAAGAGAACCTCTCGTAAGAGAACATATTATAAAAAAAACACAAAACAAATCATTACAATAATGGGAATTTGAACATTTTGTATTACGGTAATGAGAATTTGTGGGGGGAAATATGCTTAATTATCATGAGAATAATGTCACAATCCAAACCATCTTAATTTTCCAAAAATAGACTTTTTTATTTAAGCAAAATCTAATTCTTATTTTTCCTTTTGATTTTGGAGTGAAATATGACCTAGATATTTTCTTGATAGGGACGTTTTAGCGATTCACCCCCCTGACAGCCTATATTTATTTGCCGAAGAATTGTTTATTGTGCTTATCATTATTAATACACGTAATTATTTGTTGACCATTGGTGTCTTTTACCATATTGCTGTTGCAGCAAAACCAATAATCCACTCCAGGCTTTACACTGTCTAGATTTTTATTGTGCACTAATAATTATGCATTGAACGCAGTTACAATGAAATAGAGGATTTACTTAGCAATGCCCTTTACAAAAATGAGAATTGTTGACACAGTGGAACTTATTTCCACGGAATGTATGAATAACAGATTTGCTTCCTCCCTCTGTTTGTTACTCAGTCTGTGTTTGTCTATATGTATTAGTTGCATAAGTAGGTGAAACAGGATAAATAGTGAAAACACAGAACATTCCTCTCCCTGAGGAGCTACACTTCCTTCTTCCTGATCTCAGTGTTCAGTCCAGTCATCGTAAGCAGAGACAGGAAGTCCAGAGACGCTCAGCCGTTCCATTTCAACAGGAAAGAATGGCTATAAAAGATGTCATGACATTAGCATCAAACACCAAACGGACCCTGGTCATGAACAATTGAGCCAAAAATAGCAGTTAAATTCGTCCACACTTTACCGTAAATACAACACAGCATTTTCCGTGTAAGACACACAGCTTTTCAGGATCTATCGGATGAAAGAAATACTGCCCTTCTATTCATTCTATGCATAGCATTTCAGATTTAGATGTTTGGATTCATTTCCGTAAATTATCCATTTACTGAAAACATTAAAACTGTTGTGGTTACGGTAAGGCACTTACAATATAAGTCAATGAGGTCAGTCCATAAACATTAAAATACTCACTGTTTCAATAATATAGCCACAAGATGTAAACATAATGGTAACATGATTTTATTGGGATAAAATCCCTTACTAACCTTATCTGTGTTAAATCCAATATTACAACTTTACATTTCAATGTAATGAAGGTAAAGTCTGTCTATACTTTTGAAACAGCATGCAATTTAATTTGTTTGGACTGGCCCTTTCACTTCCATTGTAAGTCCATTGCTGTAATGTTTTTTTTTTCTATTTTTGTTTTTTTAAATAAGCAAGGGACGATTCAAAATTATTTTGTAGTAACCAACACTATGCCACAAACATTGTCAATTAAGCTTAACTTGTATTGAACCTTGAACATTCCTTTTGTTCATTTGGTGTCCTTAGTAATTACGTTTGTTGTTTATTAAGTTAACAAAATGAGGGTTTTATGTAATTATACTTCTATCGGGAAGACACACAGGCCTGAGTGAAGTTTGAGATGCCATTTATTTGATAGATGTAAAACGGGAGGTGATGTCTCTCTCTTTGGTGTAGGCCCCGTCCGGCAGTCCGAGGGAGTTGTACCCGGAACCGTCATGTCCTGCCGGAGATAGGAGGCAGGGGCGAGGAGCCTACCCCCTTGCGGGACAGGGCTCAACTGGTGGTGGTGGGGAGGTGGAGGTTGCAGTGTTAGCACACCGAAACAGCAATGTGATAGATTGTGAGTGGACTTATAAAGCACTGGTTTACGTGCGATTGGCTAGGAGTTACCCAGCTAATGATGTGATGATGTACACCTGCTGGTCTTCCCGCTAGAACTACGCTCCACTTCCTTTTATGTTACTGAGTTGATTGAAATTAATTGTGCTTGTTGCTAAATCACAAGAGATATTACCCTAAAGTTGCTGTTTTTTAATCCAAAAATATTATATACAATACCATTACATTTAAAATTTGGGACATTTGCTAAATTTATATTTCTCATTATCTTAAAAATCTTTTGATCGAAAGGTTCATCCTAAACTTATTTTGTAGAACAATATAAATTATGCCTATGTATTAATTTCTGTACTAAATTACATTTGAATTAAAAAATATTTTATTTGATTAATTGGACCAGAAAGTGAAGGAAAAGTGTCAAAGATACATGGAATATATTGAATATATATATATATATATATATATATATATATATATATATATATATATATATATATTCAAAAGTGTTTAAAAAACATCCCAGTAAGCACCATATGAAGTTGGCCGAGCGAATCAAGAGTGGCTACTTTGAAGACACTAAAATAATATCTATACAGTATATATTATTTATAAAATATAATATAATATTATATAATATGCCAAAACATTGTGTGAGTATGTGCTCCACCCCGTCAGGCCTTCAGAATTTCCAAAGAATCCCTCAACACTGCAGTGAATAGGCATCTAAAATCAGATTGTCAGATTCATCAGCCAAACAGATTGATTGATTTTTTTCTTGGTGGGTGTGGTTTTTAGGATATGTCCCAGTCCAGGCCTTCTAGCTGGCCTTGAGTGACACAATCATGCTTTAAGTGATGTATGTAATTTGAAAGCAAAGAGCTGGCTGTCATCACTGCCTCATCACCATTGAGAAAGAGGTCCTTATGAATGAGATGTTTTGCATGATCGTGCAATTGATTAATTCAACAGGAAATGAGGCTGATTTTCACTTCAAGAAAATTGGTGAGTGCTTTTTGCATTGTTATAGCAACATCAGGAGTTTTCTAAGTGTAAATTAGGCTGCTTGAGCATTCAGTGTCAGATCAAGTTTTGAAAAGTAACCGTGTACCCTGATGAAACAAAATTCATTGCAAGAAAATTTTATTCGCAAATGTTATTAAAGAGCTTTTTCTTAGTATCTGACCTCCTTGGTTCTGGCTCTCATGCATGGAAATGTTTTTAAACTTTAAATTGGGATTATTAGTTGACTGCCACGTAATGTATTATAGATGTACGTGTCTTATTCATTGTGAAACAGTATTTTCTTAATGACATGAATCGCACTGAAGGCCTAGATTTAAAATGCAAGGGCCACGGCTGGTATATTGTCTGACCCAAAAACTGACCCTGCAAATACCCTTAATATATTGAGAATAATATATCACTACACTAGTGTTGAAATGTAATGCTGTATGCCAGTGATTTACGTTTAGAACTGAAACACACACCGCTTGGCCGCAATAATGTTGTGGGCTAATTTAATATCTCGTGCAATCGGATTCACGACAGCCTCTTCACTACCGCTAATACATACATGAGAATGCTTCTTAAGACCTATTTATGACCACACAGATAATATAAATCATTTATCAAAACTGAAAACATCGTCATGCCAATGGTGAATAGCATAATGGTTTGGAACCCTTGTCTTATTTAACATAGGCAGAGGTTACTTTTCATGTCACTTAGACAGATTAACAACATTTGACAGACAGAAAGAGGTGCATTATGGACTGGATGGGATTCAAATGAATAAACCAGTAGCAGGAAATGCTGGTTGGTTAAATTAAGATGGGCCCAGGGCTCACAGCGCTTTTAATATGACATGGAACACAATCAATAGCCATGCTTCCTGAAGCACCAGCCATCAATTCACTGGATAAGAGAAATCTGATGCTTCCTTTTTTCAGGTTCCCTGGGGCGTTAACAGACAAATTACATGCAGCATACGTAGATGCAGTGTGTTTAAGTGGATTATTGCGGGATATTGTATCTAAATTGGGATGCAATACAGTAAAAGAGCAATAACAAAAGAGCAATATTTCAATTTATCTCAACCATGAATCTCAGAATTGGGTCTCTAAGCTTTCAAAATACTTCAGTCCTAAAGCCTGATAAAAAAAGGGATGTTTATATATTTTCTTTTATCCCAGCTTAAAGGAATACTTCACTCAAAAATGAAAATGCTGTCATTATTTACTCCCCCATATGTTGTTCCAAACACTTTTATTTCCTCTTCTTCTTATTATCTGTAACACACAAAATTAGGTAAATTAATGTTCAGTGTTTTAATGATTATAATAGCCGTCTTTTAAAATAGGCACAATGGACGTCAAGATTTTCACAAAAATAAATTACTTACAGAAATAGTCCTGTTTCAATAGAAGTTAATCTTACTTTGCAACAAAAGTCGTGGTTACGGTAAGGTACTTACAATGGAAGTGAATGGGGCCAGTCCATAAACATTAAAATACAAACTATTTCAAAATATAGCAACACAAAGTAAACATATTATACATGAAAATATTTTTTATGTGTGATAAAAAGCGTCTTGCTTACTGTTGTAACCTCCGTTTCCTGATGGAGGGAATGAGACGTTGTGTCGATGGAGTGACATTAGGGGTCGCGCTTGAGAGCCCCAAACACCTCTATTCTTTTGAGAAAAGGCCAATGAGAATTGGCGAGTGGAATTTGCATACCACTCCCCCGGACATACGGGTATAAAAGGAGAAGGAATGCCCACTCTCATTCAGGTTTTGTGCTGAGGAGCCGAGACAAGGTCCGGCCATTTCAACGGCTAGTACAGCATTGTGGCAAGAGGAACACAACATCTTGTTCCCTCCATCAGGGAACGGAGGTTACAATAATAACCAAGACATTCCCTTTCAGTCACGTTGTGTCGATGTAGTGACAATAAGGGTCCCTATAGAAAAATTACACAACAGCCGAACCGTGTTACGTGAACTGCTAATGCAGGTGCAAGCAAGCTGCTGTGTGTGTAATAGCAGGTGCATCAGTCTGCACATATCCTCCCCCAATGCCCCAAAAAGTTGTCATATAGTTCCCCACATCCCTGAGGGGGGGAAGCGACGTAACTACCATGACAGGAGGCCACAGCAGCCGCAGACATTTCTCTCTATGTTTTCTCTCCACAAAGTATTAGTTCCGGCTGGGGCCATCGAACGCTATTATATGCACCGGGAAAGGTGTTCTTTTCCATTCCTATTCTTTCAGGGAGAAAAGACACCGCAGAGACCACATCCTGCCCAAAGGGGAGGTCAACATGTGGTAATACAACACGTGGGCTCACCAGCCGTACATGGAAGGGGTGCAGTGGTAGGTCCTGCCTCAAAGGGGAGGAGCTCTACAAACATGGCGGCCGGGGGCACAGAGAGCTCTGCCCAAGGGAGATGCAGGTCTGCCGACAGGGAGACCGTACTGCGGAAAATATTTCACAGGGGGTTACCTGAGTAATCGGCACCTTTGGAGCACCTATCCCAGTACTGGGCATATTAGTACCATAATGGTGTGAACTCCTTAGAGCCATAGGGCTAGGGAAGAAGGACACCTAGAGTCCACAACTTTGTGTACTCGACTGGGGTAAAAGTGCACGCTTTTGCCTCAGGAGAGGGGAAAGGTGCTATATGCAAGTGATACACCTGGCCAGTTGTTCTGTATTACAAAATTCTACCTGTTCGTACCTGAAAAAACATGGGACAAAACCAGCTCAGCCCGGAGATTGTAAAATATCACAAAGGTATTGGGTGTAGCCCAGCCCGCTGCTCTCCAGATGTCTGCTAGTGAGGTGCCATGGGCCAGTACCCACGAGGATGCCACACTGCTAGTAGAGTGGGCTCGTATTCCCAAAGGGGCAGGCATGGCCTAGTTTGACAGAGTGATGGCATCCACGAACCAGTGGGAAAGCCTCTGTTTGGAGACAGCATTCCCTTTACGCTGTCCACCGAAGCAGACAAAGATCTGCTCAGAGCTTCTAAAGCTCTGCGTGCAATCCAATTAGGCGCGCAAAGCACGCACCGGACACAGCAACGACAGGGTTGGGTCTTCTTCCTCCTTCCTCACCACCTGATCCCTGAAAGGGGTCATGGGAACCTTGGGCACATAGCCCAGCCGGGGTCTCAGGAGCACGTGGGAATCTGCTGGACCGAACTCCAGGCAAATGTCGCTGACAGAAAACGATTGCAGGTCCCCAACCCTTCTGATGGAGGTGAGCGCAATCAGGAGGGCCGTCTTCAAGGAGAGGGCTTTCAGCTCGACTGACTCTAGTGGCTCAAAGGGGGCTCCCCGAAGGCCCAGGAGGACCACAGAGAGATCCGATGAGGGGAAGAAGCGTGGCCTGGGAGGATTTCGCTTCCGGGCGCCTCTGAGGAAACTAATGACCAGGTTGTGTTTCCCCTAGGGGCCGACCGTCCACTGTGTCATGGTGGGCCACAATAGCAGCCACATATACCTTCAAGGTGGAGGGGAAAGCCTCCTCAGACGCATGCCTCTCCAGCCTCTCCTGCAGGAAGGAAAGCAGTGACCCGACTGCGCATCTCTGGGGGTCTTCGGCTTGGGAAGAACATAAAGCTTAAAGCTTCCACTTAGAGGGAGCTCTGGCCTGAGTGATCATGTCTAACACTGCTGGTGGTAAGCCTCTTAGGTCTTCTGCGTCCCATCCAAGGGCCAGATGTGGAGGTTCCAGTGGTCTGAAAGTCCTTCCTCAGGGGAATCTGCCAGAAAAGTGCTGCCACGAGGAGCATGAGGTCCGAGAACTAATTCTGGGTGGGCCAATATGGGGCCACAATGGTGACTTGTTCCTCATCCACCCTGATCTTGCACAGGGTCTGTGCAAGTAGGCTCTCTTGGGGGAACGCATATTTTTGCAGCCCCCGGGGCCAGCTTGTGCCAGCATGTATGTCCCGAGGGGGGCTCCCGTCAGGGAATACCAGAGCGGGCAGTGGGAGGATTTCCGGAAGCGAACAGGTCTACCTGTGCTTTGCCGAATCGACTCCAAATCAGCTGGACCACCTGGGGGTGGAGTCTCCACGCTTCGCTTTGGATAAAAGCGTCTGCCAAATGAATAAATGTAAATGCCTACTGCGACAGTGTGTCCACTGTAGCGTTGAGGCTGCTCGGGATGTAAGTGGCCTGTAGAGACCACCGCTGACTCCAAAGGAGGAGATGGCGGGCGATTTGCAGCATGCGAGGAGAGCGTACGCCACCTTGGTGATTTATGTACGCTGTCACTGTATTGTCCGACTGGACCAACACATGCTTGCCCCGGATTAACAGCAATAGCCTCCACAGGGCGAGCAGTACAGCTAGAATCTCTAGACAGTTGATGTACCAACACAGTCGTGGTTCTGTCCAGGATCCAGTGGCTGCGTGCCCGTTGCACACGGCACCCCAGCCCAACTTGGAGGCAACTGTGGTGACCACGACGCATCTGGACGTCTGCTGTAGGGGAACTCCTGCTCGCAAAAAAACAAGGTCTGTCCAAGGGCTGAATAAGTGGCAGCAGAGCGACGTGACAGCTACGCGATGTATGCCGTGGTGCCACGCACATCTCTGAACTCGAGTCTGTAGCCAGTGCTGAATCGATCTCATATGCATCAACCCAAGCGGCGTGAACACCGCTGAGGAAGCCATATGCCCCAGGAGCCTCTGAAAGTGTTTCAGTGGAACTGCTGACCTACGCCTGAATGACTTCAGGCAGTTCAGCACTGACTGTCATTTAGACCAAGTTTAAATCCATTAAACATCCGAAAAGTGATGCTCTGAACCGGGGAGAGCTTGCTCTTTTCCCAGTTGACCCGAAGCATTTGACCCGAAGCGTTTCTCTCAGGTCTCTCAGATCGTCCTCGAGACTCATCACAACCGGTGGCCGTAGGCATGGTGCAGCCGGGCACATGAAGGTGGGGGACCACGATCGCGGGGCCCTTGCTGTGAGTGCTCGTGTCTGAGTGGCTTTCCCGATTCGGAAGAAGGAAAGCCTCTTTGCCATGGTCACATTCTCGCAATGAGAACTTGAACCATCCAGAAACGCTGCCATCGTGTGATCACTGCCCAGACACGTGAGGCATCGCCCTTGACCCTCGTAGGTGGAGAGATAACGACTGCACCCAGGAATCACACAAAGATGGAAAGGCATCTTTATGAAGACGCGTCTTTAAAAAATTGTTCAACGTCAATGTGTGTGCTCTAATAGAGTACATCTACTCTTTAGCAGGAATATACACTCTTTTAGAACTGTCGAAGTGCCCAAGGGTGAAATATGCACTCGTCATGCAGAAGGAGAGAAAGCTGCTGGATACGCTTCTTAAGAGGTGAATGGAACAGCAGTTGTATTCAGCTCGCTGATAGTACAACCGCTCGGCTCTAAAAAAAAATCTGAATGAGATTGGGCATTCCTTCTCCTTTTATGCCCGTATGTCCAGGGGAGTGGCATGAAAATTCCACTCGCCAATTCTCATTGGCCTTTTCTAAAAAGAATAGAGGTTTTCGGGGCTCTCAAGAGCGACCCCTAGTGTCATTACATCGACACAATGTTGAGTGAGTGACAGAAGGGGAAATAACTTTACATAGATAAGGTTAGTAAGCAATTTTATCACACTACAATTACGTATTTTAATGTTTATGGACTATCCCTGGCAAGTGCCTAATTGTAACCAATTGTTTTTTTTTAATGAGGGGCAAGTCAAATCAGTTTTTGTGGTAATCAACATTATGTCACAAATGCTGTTGATTGAGTTTAACTTGTATTGAACACAGAAATTTCGTCTGAATTTCAAGTTGTTTCTCACCATGTTCTTCTTGAGTCGTATGTTCTTCAGAAGACTTGGAATATGATGCACGAGTCTCATGGACTACTTGTATGAAACTTTGTTTTTGTTTTGTTTTTTTACTTTAAAGTGAGACACTATCCACTGACACTGATCTGAAAATACAGACCGAGATCTTTTTGTGTTTTGCATAAGCATGTTATACAGGTTTTGGAACGACATGTGGATGAGTAAATTCTGACAGATTTTTTATTTTTTGGTGAAGAATTCCGAAATTCTGTAAATAACCCGGAATGTCCATATATAAACGCCACTTAAAACCCAAATCAATCCCTAGTCGCCATTATAAACACAGACACATTGTCTGACTGTGACAACCAGTTAACACATGCTACTTTCTTAAAAGTCCACAGAGTAAGAACAAACAAGTGTTAAAGTCTGAAGTGTGGCCTCTCTCGAATGGTGTAATTCGAGGATAAGAAAACCCCATTAACCCCATAGACAAAAACATTAGAGCACCAGGGATTGCCTTTGTCATCCTGTCTGTGGATACATGGCCCCTAGCACACTGCCAGGCTTTAACTGGGATTCAGTCAGACTTCAAAGCATAGATATCCCATGACATCAGCACAGCTGCTGAACAAGGTGCATTCTGGGGTTTTTGGTTATTAATAGCCAGCAGCTGATATGAGCTCAGAGTCTTCAGAGTTTTGGAGTTGGCGAAACAGCTGTCAGGCCGAGTTACCGAAATGGGCATCCACATTGCCATCATTATCTGTTCACTTTAGGGGTGTAGTGTTTCAATTCTGCACCACTAGTGGCACCAAATGGAACTGCAGAGAGACCAGAGACTACCAGAGAGCCACAATGTTTACGTTTTTTGGGGGAATCAACCTATGAATGGTTTACTTATAGTTTTCTCTGCAAATTAGGAAGTAGGGTTGCACAATTAATCAAATAAATAAGTGAGATATCAATTATTCTAAATTATTATTTTTATATTATTGTTATTATTTTAAGTTTTGTTACTAAAAGGGGCAATGTGAAGTTGACCATCAACTAGTCTTGATTTACTGATAAAACAGCTATAAAGTAATTCAGAAATTGTAGTGTAGCCTACATAAAAAATATGGCATGCAGTTGATCCACCCAAAATAAGTATTTTTTATAAAAATTGTATTAAATGAATCACAATTACAATATCAAGGGAAATAATCTATAGTAAATATTTTTGTGCAAAACGTGCAGCCCTAGGAGAAAGTATTTTAACATCTGATTACATGAAGTGCTTCAGTTTACCAGTCAGCTATTTTAGCTCATGCAGCTCAGATTGGGTAATCCTCAAAATACTATGACAATTCAGCATTTTTCTATGGATTAAAATGACATGAAAGTACAGCTCCTATCTACTTGAATGGGGAACGACCAAATTCTCCAAAACGGTTGGTCAAGATTACGATCAAAGAACATAATTTAAATCAGGAGAATTATCAGATGACAAAAGAGCTGTTCAGCCGTGACCTCAATTACACACTTTCATACCTCAAGCTTTTAAAGTATGCAATTCAATACAGCTTTGTTTGAGGTACAAAAGTGTGATTTATATTGTAGAACAAAATGTCCATGTATCGTCAATTAATGTTTACCACAGACTTTATGTTACGCATAAGTAAAAAAACCTGTGATAAAAACCCATAGGAAAATCCAGAGGGAACCCATGGCAAATTCTAATCCGGGTTTTTGGACTAATATGGTGTCATAAATTGTACTTCTTTAGCTCAGATCATACTAAAAACGCTTCTTCTCAGGCTCGTCCAGTTAATGTGCATGTGCATTCTCAAGTTGACAGACAGACGATGTGGGACTTCCAATTCTACATCCACCATATTGAGTGTTCCAATTTCTTTCATTCATTTTAATGCAAGTGCTCCGTCTCAGGCTAAATAGTCCTGGGCTATATTAACAACTTTTGACATTCTGTAATATTTTTGCTAACATTGACGTTTACATGTTACTGATGCATAAAGTAGGCTATATGGTGCAAATAAGACTTATTTCTTTGACCTGTCTTATAATCCACCTTAGAGTGTATTTTATGTTGTATGTGTTTACATTTTTGATTGCCATGTCCTCAAGTATTGGTGTTTTACCAGCACAAACTGTTATTGGTTTTATTGTGCTTCATGAAAATTTTTTATTAAACAACAGACATACATTTTAAAACCAAAACAAAATGTTTTGTATTTTTTTTTTCAAATGATTTCAATTTATTTTGAATTTAATTAACATTTTTAAATTATAAACCACAATAGACATGTAATTTGCACTCACCCCTCCTCCACTCCCAACCATCATCAACCCTTAGCCCTTAACCACCTCATGGTAAAAAAAAAGAAAATTGCCTTTAAACCTCCTAGGCTTGATTAGCCTAATACGGGACCGGGTGCGAAGGATCACGATCCGGCCCCGCCCTCCACCCTGCCACAATCAGCAGTTACAGAAATACTCAAACCAGCCTGTCTGGCACCAAAATCTGACCCATATCTGCATGATTTTATACATTACACTGCTGCCACATGATTAGCTGAATAAGTAGATGTACAGGTGTGCCTTGAACAAAAATAAGAATGTCTTTGTGTCGATGTAGTGACACTAGGGGTCTCTCTATCTTTATGAGTAAGATTTCAACATTTTACATGTTAACATAAGAGTAGTGTGACAGAAATGGAAGTGGAGCGTAGTTCTAGCGGGATGACCAGCAGGTGTACATCATTACATCATTAGCTGGGTAACTCCTAGCCAATCGCACGTAAGCCAATGCATTATAAGTCCACTCACAATCTATCACATTGCTGTTTCGGTGTGCTAACAATGCAACCTCCACCTCCCCAACACCACCAGTTGAGCCCTGTCCCGCAGGGGGGTAGGCTCCTCGCCCCTGCCTCCTATCTCCGGCAGGACATGACGGTTCCGGGTACAACTCCCTCGGACTGCCGGACGGGGCCTACGCCAAAGAGAGAGACATCACCTCCCGTTTTACATCTATCAAATAAATGGCATCTCAAACATCACTCAAGCCTGTGTGTCTTCCCGATAGAATTGCTTATATCCTTGTCCGTGTAAATTGATATACAATATTTCAACTCCTGCCATGACTATTTAAAGCTGGTAAACCAGTAATCATAATTTAGATCTCAAAAAACATTTTTGTACAGAAATATACAGTACAATCACCAGCCACTTTATTAGCCAATTGTGTGGCAGCAGTGTAATGTATAAAATCATGCAGATATTGGTCAGGAGCTTCAGTTAATGTTCACATCAGCCATCAGAATGGGGAAAAAAAGTGATATCAGTGATTTAGACTGTGGCATGATTGTTGCCAGATGGGCTGGTTTGAGTATTTCTAGACTTTACTCAGAATGGTGCCAAAAACTAAAATCAACCAGTGAGTGGCAGCTATGTGGACGAAAATGTCTCGTTGATAACAGAGTTACACGGAGAATGGTCAGACTGGTTCAAGCTGACATAAAGGCTATGCTAACTCAGATAAACACTCTGTACAATTGTAGGGAGCAGAATAGCATCTCAGAATGCATAACATGTCGTACCTTGAGATGGATGGGCTACAACAGCAGAAGACCACATTGGTTTCCACGTCTGTCAGCCAAGAACAGAAAACTGAGGTTGCAGTGGGCCTACCATTTGTGTACCTCAGCAGAAATCCAGATGTCAGATCAGGCAATGTTTTTCCAATCATCTACAGTCCAGTTTTGGTGAGTTTGTGACCACTGGATCCTCAGTTTCCTGTTCTTAGCTGACAGTAGTGTACCCAGCTGGATCTTCAGCTGCTGTAGCCCATCCGCCTCAATGTTTAACGTGTTGTGTGTTCAGAAATTATTTTCCACATAGCACTGTTGTAATGCATGTTTATTTGGGTTACTGTCACCTTCCTGTCAGCTTGGACCAGTCTGGCCATTCTCCTCTGAACTCTGTCATTAACAAGAACAGAACTGCCGCTCGCTTTGTTTTTTGCACCATTCTCTTTACACTCTATAGACTGTTAAATCAGTGTAAAGGGATCAATGGAAAGGAGGAGGTGAGAACCGGCTTTTCAATATAAATAATAGTTTATCATTAAACTTAAAAGAAGACACAAACACACACATGATGGACATGTCCGTAAACGATCTCTCTCTCCCGCACGATACTCTGCAGTCAGCCTTTAAACCTCCTAGGCTTGATTAGCCTAATACGGGACCGGGTGCGAAGGATCAAGATCCGGCCCCGCCCTCCACCCTCCACCCTGCCACAATCAGCAGTTACAGAAATACTCAAACCAGCCTGTCTGGCACCAAAATCTGACCCATATCTGCATGATTTTATACATTACACTGCTGCCACATGATTAGCTGAATAAGTAGATGTACAGGTGTACCTTGAACAAAAATAAGAATGTCTTTGTGTCGATGTATTGACACTAGGGGTCTCTCTTGAGAGCCTCGGTTAACTCTTATCTTTGAGAAAAGGCCATTGAGAATTGTCGAACAGAATTTGCATGCCCCTCCCCCAGACATACGGGTATAAAAGGAGGGAAGCGTGCATCTGTTCAGGCAGGTTTTGAGCTGAGGAGCCGAGAGTAAGGTCCCGGCCATTTCAGCAGCTTAGTACAGTGTTGTGGCAAGAGGGACACAACGTCTTGCTACCTCCATCAGGGAACGGAGGTTACGATAGTAACCGAGACATTCCCCTTCTGTCATTCGCTCGACGTTGTGTCGATGTAGTGACACTAGGGGTCCTTATCTAAAAACGCCACACCACTGAACATGTTAAGTGGACTGCTGATGCAGGTGCAAGCAAGCTGTTGCATCAGACTGCACGTAACTTTCCCAAATGCCCAAAGAGACGTCATATAGTTCCCCACATCCCTGAGGGAGGGAGGCGACGTCACTATCCTGGAGCAGGCTACGCCAGCCGCTGCCTTTTCTCTCTCTATGTTTTCTCTCCATAGAGCGTTATATGCGGCTGGGGCCATCTAATGCTATAACACGCATCTGGGAAGGTGTTCTTTTCCAATCCTATTCTTTCAGGGGGAAAATACTCAGCGGAGACAACATCCTGCCCACCGGGGGGGGGGGGGACAAATGGCAAATACATCACATTGGCTTACTAGCCACACATAGAAGTGTGATTTATATACGCTAATGTCGCTGTGTTGTCTGAGCGAATCAACACGTGCTTCCCACGGATCAATGGCAGAAATCTGCACAGGGCAAGACACCACGGTATGTGCTATATCGGGACTCGAGTGCACGGTATCTCGGGACTCGATTCTGAGGCCAGTGCTGAATTCAGCGTGTGCTCTTTAGAGGTGAGTGGAACAGCAGTGGGTTTTACTCAGCTCGCTGAAACACTACCTCTCGGCTCTGAACAGACGCATGCTTCCCTCCTTTTATACCCGTATGTCCGGGGGAGGGGCATGCAAATTCTGTTTGCCAATTCTCATTGGCCTTTTCTCAAAGATAAGAGGTAACCGAGGCTATCAAAAGAAACCCCTAGTGTCACTACATCAACACAACGTTGAGTGAGTGACAGAAGGGGAACTTAACATTTCTGCTCTTAAAACCTCTAGAATGCATTGCCCCAAAGACTTCCATTGTATTTGCGTTACAGTAAAGTTAATGTCATTTTGTTTGTTTTTACAAACTGAGGGATGATTTTTACCATTATTTTATCAAAAGCATGATGTCGATATAGCTTAACTTGAACAAAACCCAGAGTGGAATATAACATTTTAATGATTTATTTATCTGCAGTACAGCCAATTGGTTATGTGAAAGGCACATTTAGTAGTTTGCTAGTTAATTGTAGTGTGATTGCTGTGATTGGAAAAACATACAAATAAATACTCAGAACCATGAGCTGAAAATATGGGTTATCTATGTTATTCTAGGTTGATAGAATAATGTTAATGGACAAGAACTGAAGACTGTTTGGAAAAGGGCCACAAATTGATTTTTAATAGGTTTTAATGACATTCCCATGAAGCATTGGTGCCTCTGAGTGACACAGTTTCAATACATCTCTTGTCACACCTGATGTGAAGCCCTGTGAAAGGGAAAATGAATTGAACAGATCTGGGGCACATGGATGAGAGGAATACTGAGCATTATAAATGGATAAAATCAGTTAATGAAAATTAGATTTTTTTCATTCATTACCACTGCTGACTGATTTCCATTTGGTGGTGTTTAATAAGAGGCAGATAAAACAATAGGAAAATGGAAATGTAGCCACATTCGTATTCCAAACTCCAACCCAATGAAACACAGAGAATAATATCAACCAAACTCATTTAAGAATGAGAGATATACACAGCCCACACAGGATGCCTGATGCATATAGGGTCAAAAATTAAAAAATATTTTTAAAATCGCAAGCCTCAATCTGATTGGCTAGCTAAACAAATTTTTTTTGGAGTCAGGATATGCTGAGAAAATGACCTGTCTAATTAGGAGGTTCTATGCCAAAATGAACTGAAAGTGGACAACACTGTACAGGAATCATCAAAAGTCTGACTACATGACACAATATTTTTTGTATCACAAGTAATAAATATTGATAATTAGTCGTAGACATACTGTATATATGTGTAAACACTGATTTCCAATTGAAAAAATTAAAGCATGGCAGAACTGCACTTTTTGGTCAGAAAAATGACCACTGATACCATCATCTCATTGTTTTTTGTATGTGTGTGATAGCATTAAAAACGCTGTATTTATGATTTATCGCCCCACCCTATGTGACCTTACACTGGGCAAGGCATGTGTCCATTGTAAATGGTGAACAGAATCAACCAGGCCCCTCACAGGACACAAGTACAGCCTGTATTTTAAGGTCATCTCTAAATACAATAACTTCCTGTCCTCCCCCTCCAGCACACTTCCACGATCCCTCATCCTGCACAATCACTTAGCGGACTTCCAAAGCATCCATCCGCTAGAACCACAGTCACGAGGGAGCAAAGCAAGTGGCCACTCAGCTTCCTGTGTGCTATTAATACTACATGACCTCTCTGCTCCCTCTCTGTCTGCTCACAAACACACATATGCACACACCCATGTCCTTAGAGAATCGCTAGAGCCAATCGATAGCTCTCTAAAACATGCTGAATGCACTACCTGCAATGTGAAGACACAGAGGCCACAAGTCAGGGCATAAGGTCTGATGCGGACATCCTGGTCAATGTCAGAATCTGGAAACAGCAGCACTGAGATTTGACATAAAGTAGCTTGAGTTTTTATCTTTTACACAGATGCCCCCACGCAAAAAATGTATATGTAAGAAGGCCTACATGTGTATAGATTCTTCTAGCTATTCAATATGGAAACACAATATATCCAATAATTAATTATGATTAAATTACCGCTGCATAATTAACTATTATTCATAATGGCAGCTGTGGCAAATGTTGACTTTGTGCAATTGCAAAAGTAATGACACTCTTCCTGTCTATTGGTTGAGAAACAGACTGGTTGAGCCAATGTTGCTGTGTTGGGCTGGACATGTTGCTTAAACAATCAAAGCTATGTTTTGATAGCGCCACAGAGCCACAGTGTTTACACTTTTTGGGGAATCTACTTACATCCATTCTGATTTAACTGTAGATAATTTTGTGCAGGAAAATCCAAGGAGATCAGCAGCTACAGAAATACTGAAACCATCCCATCTGGCACCAACAATCATGCCACAGTCGAAATGACTGAGATAAAAAAAATTTCCTCATTCTGATGGTTGATGTTAATATTAAGTGAAGCTCCTGAACCATATCTGCTTGATTGAATGCATTGCACTGCTGCCACTCAATTGGCTGATTAGATAATTGCATGAATAAGTAGGTGGACAGGTGTTCCTGATAAAGTGCTCAGTGAGTGTATATAGAACTGAATAAATAATAAAGGTGGAGTGGGGTGGTGGAGAGATGTTGGTAGAACAGTCACAGAAATAAGCTAACCGCCATTCATACACATTTTCGTTGTTATTGACAAGATTAGATGAACATGTACCTCACCAACTTTCATTTAGAACTCCATTTATTAATGGAGAATCAATCGACAAAGATACTAAAGAGCTCAGTGAAGAGCAGTGCACCCTGATAATTATTAATTTTTGGAGGCAAGACAAAGCCCCATCATGGTGAATCACCAGATTATTAGCAAATGATAGTCGTGCTTAAGCTATGCTTGTGTGAACACGGACTATGGCATGTTATGCAAACGAAAGCACTGGAACGCAACTCTCTGTTGTGCAAAACAGCTTCCTGCTACTCGACCTCAAAACGATGCATCGCAGAGCATGTTAATGAGTGTGTGTGAGAAAGCATGTCCGCTCATTCCACGCCCTGGAGCCCATCAAAGCAATGCTGGAGAATTCTCAGACCAGCATGAATAAGGAGAGGCAAGAGAGGAAGTTAGAGGGAGCACGATTGCCACAGCCTTGGGTCCTTTGTAATGGTGATGCTGCGACTGTGAAGAGGAGTACGACGTAAGAGACGCTGCCTGTCACGAGCGCGTGATGCTGCTTTAGGGAAGGGGGAGGATGGTTGCAGCATAGAACAGCCTTTCTGGCAATTTCTGTGCCTGTGCAGTGGGGGGCGGCGGCATTGCAGAGGAGCAAAAGACCTGATTATACAACCTGTCTATGTCACATTAAAAAAAAAGCCAGGTCCTCTGGAGCCTATGACGCAGATATGGAGCATTTTATATTTTTGTGTGACGCATACGCAAGCTTAAATACAGGTTAACATGGGTTGCAGTCTGATTCATGAGCGAGTGAGTGTGTATGTGAGTGCGGAGAGTGAGAAATAGTCCAGACAGCCAATCAGAGAGGAAGAGCCTACTATCATCATAAATGACTCAAAACAACAACATTGCCGTCTGCCCATATTTGGGAATGTTCTGATTCTGTGCGTATGACAATGCAAAAATACAACATAACAGCATATAAATTATTTATATCTACAGATATGAGTCCCAAAACAACTATGACTAATGTTGTGCTCTGAATACTTTTAGATTGCAAATCAGATGGGTCAAATTTGTAGTTTAAAGCATGGTAACTATTACAAATATTGAATGAAAAATCATACATTTGATAACTGATACACATTATAAAATGACTGATACAGACAGACAGACAGACAGACAGACAGATAGATAGATAGATAGATAGATAGATAGATAGATAGATAGATAGATAGATAGATAGATATTATATGTATATGTATATACAAAATTACACTCACCTAAAGGATTATTAGGAACACCATACTAATACTGTGTTTGACCCCCTTTTGCCTACAGAACTGCCTTAATTCTACGTGGCATTGATTCAACAAGGTGTTGAAAGCATTCTTTAGAAATGTTGGCCCATATTGATAGGATAGCATCTTGCAGTTGATGGAGATTTGTGGGATGCACATCCAGGGCACGAAGCTCCCGTTCCACCACATCCCAAAGATGCTCTATTGGGTTGAGATCTGGTGACTGTGGGGCCATTTTAGTACAGTGAACTCATTGTCATGTTCAAGAAACCAATTTGAAATGATTCGAGCTTTGTGACATGGTGCGTTATCCTGCTGGAAGTAGCCATCAGAGGATGGGTACATGGTGGCCATAAAGGGATGGACATGGTCAGAAACAATGCTCAGGTAGGCCGTGGCATTTAAACGATGCCCAATTGGCACTAAGGGACCTAAAGTGTGCCAAGAAAACATCCCCCACACCATTACACCACCACCACTAGCCTGCACAGTGGTAACAAGGCATGATGGATCCATGTTCTCATTCTGTTTACGCCAAATTCTGACTCTACCATCTGAATGTCTCAACAGAAATCGAGACTCATCAGACCAGGCAACATTTTTCCAGTCTTCAACTGTCCAATTTTGGTGAGCTCTTGCAAATTGTAGCCTCTTTTTCCTATTTGTAGTGGAGATGAGTGGTACCCGGTGGGGTCTTCTGCTGTTGTAGCCCATCCGCCTCAAGGTTGTGTGTGTTGTGGCTTCACAAATGCTTTGCTGCATACCTCGGTTGTAACGAGTGGTTATTTCAGGCAAAGTTGCTCTTCTATCAGCTTGAATCAGTCGGCCCATTCTCCTCTGACCTCTAGCATCAACAAGGCATTTTCGCCCACAGGACTGCCGCATACTGGATGTTTTTCCCTTTTCACACCATTCTTTGTAAACCCTAGAAATGGTTGTGCGTGAAAATCCCAGTAACTGAGCAGATTGTGAAATACTCAGACCGGCCCGTCTGGCACCAACAACCATGCCATGCTCAAAATTGCTTAAATCACCTTTCATTCCCATTCTGACATTCAGTTTGGAGTTCAGGAGATTGTCTTGACCAGGGCCACACCCCTAAATGCATTGAAGCAACTGTCATGTGATTGGTTGATTAGATAATTGCATTAATTAGAAATTGAACAGGTGTTCCTAATAATCCTTTAGGTGAGTGTATATGTATATACTCTGGCGGCCAAAAGTTTTCTCTCTTATGGAAATTAAGATAAAATGTTTTTAAATTATGGAAATTGAACTGTTTCTATCATTTTGATTTTCTCTTTCAAAAGTGGCTTTTTCTTTGCAATTCTTCCCAAAAGGCCTGAGTCTTCTCTTTACTGTTGTACATGAAACTGTTGAGCGGGTAGAATTCAATGAAGCTGTCAGCTGAGGACATGTGAGGTACCTTTTTCTCAAACTAGAGACTCAGATGTACTTATCCTCTTGTTTAGTTGTACATCTGACCTTCCACATCTCTTTCTGTACTTGTTAGAGCCAGTTGTCCTTTGTCTCTGAAGACTGTAGTGCACACCTTTGTATGAAATCTTTCAGGTTTTTTTTTCAAGCATTGTATAGCCTTCATTCCTCAAAACAATGATTGATTGATGAGTTTCAAGAGAAAGCTGTTTCTTTTTTGCCTTTTTTGACCTAATATTGACCTTAAGACATGCCAGTTTATTGCATACTGTGGCAACTCAAAAACAAACACAAAGACAATGTTAAGCATAATTAAATGAACCAAATAACTTTCAGCTGTGTTTGATATAATGGCAAGTTTTTTCTTGAAAACATTATCAATTTTGCTAGGATAAGGTGTTGGAGTGATGGCTACTAAAATTGGGGCTTGTCTAGATTTGATCAAAATGTACTTTTTTCAAATAGTGATGGTGCTGGTTTTTTTTTTACATCAGTAATGTCCGGACTATGGGATCGGTTGAATGCCACTTTGGTGAATTAAAGTACCAATTTCCTTCCGAAACAGCTAAATCTGTACATTATTCCAAACTTTTGGCCACCAGTGTACTGTATATATATATATATATATATATATATATAGTTTCAAGCTCCCAAACAATTATAAGTAACATTGTGATGTGCTCTGAATACTTTATATTGTGACTGTATCAACGTTCTGCAGTAACTATCACACATATTGCATGACAATCATGCATTTTAAAATTGTTACACATTATAAAATGACTCAATAAATGTACACTGTGTCATATGTGCGATTTGTGTTGTGCCTATCAACTTTAATATTTATCAGAGTAAGACAATCCAACACAAGACAATTTGTGCGTAATGCAGTCATCTGAGCTTAAAGAATCCTGACACTGCTGGCCAATGACGATTGTGCACATTCTGCAAACTGTTGGCCTAGCTGCGGCCACTGATACAATCTCATGTGATAGATGCCAAACCCTATGACCCCATCATCCTGACAGATAAACCTAAGTCACTGGTCACACACACATTCACTCACTGTGAAATATTCTAACACTGAACCCCTATGGGTCACTCATTATCCCCATGACCTTTGACCCGAAGCACCCTGCCATCACTCTGCAGTGAAGTAATTCTCTTAATTAGATTCTGTGGGAGATATTATGATCTAAAAGACAACATGAAACAGAAACTGACCTTTATTACTTTCTTAATAACTGTTTGTTATAGATTTGTGAATGATTAAGCAGTGCATGTTATTAAAAAACATCTAATCAAAACAAAATAATAATTTTCTCTGCTTCTGAAACAACATTTATTTTCTGCTGACATAACCAAGGCTGTGTGGGAGGGGGAAATAATACTAACCAATAATATAATAGCCTAACTTTTAATGATCTAATCAAATTAATATTGGTAAAATCAAGTCCCACCTTTCATTGTTTCTCCCTAAATATTCTGTTGTACTTGGAAGTACATCATATTATGGATGTTAAAATGCATTCTCAATGTTGTTCATTGTGTAAATGCATTTTCGTTTGTGTGTAAATGCATGCACATAAGAATTATTTCAACAATGATTTACACACAAATTTGTTCTGCTCATGTTTCATCAATAAGGCCCACTAAACGATAATAAAATGTTTGAAAAGCTTTCTTTCAATCAGACCACTCTGTCCCCCGGTGGAGGGCGGGGAGTAAAATCCTTGTTTTCCTTATTTTCTGTTGCCGCACCCCCTTCGGGCTGTGGTACCCACATTGTTAATAAAAGAGCGATTTCCTCACTTCCTTGGTCATCTAGCCAGTGCGTGCCGTTCTCACGGCACCAAAGAACCACAGTCCCGGTTACACGGACGCGGTTACTTCGCTTCCAGACCCGCGACTGCCCATCCCCTGATGAGTTGATGAGTTCCGAGGATGTCTTCACAGGACCTCCTCCACAGTCTCTAAACCGCCGGGTCTTGCTCAGCAGAGAGTGGAGGCTCCACCCCCAGGCGGCCCAGCTAATTTGGGACCGGTTCGGCATGGCACAGATAGATCACTTTGCCTCCCAAGACAACTCCCGGTGCCAGCTCTGGTACTCCCTAACAGGGGCCCCCCTCAGGACAGACGCGCTGGTACACAGCTGGCCCTGGGGGGGGACAAGTCACCTTAGTGGCTCCTTACTGGCGCACTCGGACTTGGTTCTCAGATCTCATGCTCCTCGTGACAGCACCTCCCTGGCAAATTCACCTGAGGAAGGATCTGCTTTCTCAGGGACGGGCACCCTCTGACATCCATGCCCAGAACTATGGAACCTCCATGTCTGGCCCTTGGATGGGACGTGGAGGATCTGAATGACCTACTATCTGCGGTTGTAGACACGATCAACCAAGGCAGAGCTCCCTCTACCAGGCAGCTTTATGCCCTAAAGTGGTGCTTGTTTGCAAACTGGTGTTCTTCCCGGTCTGAAGACCCACAGAGATGCGCAGTCGGTCAATGCTTTCATTCCTGCAGGAAAGGTTTGAGGGGAGGCTGTCCCCCTCCACCTTGAAGGTGTATGTAGCCGTTATTTCGGCCCAACACAATGCAGTGGACGGTAAGTCCTTGGGTAAGCATGACCTGATTATCAGGTTCCTTAAGAGGCGCCGGAGATTGAATCCTCCCCAGCCAAGCCTGTTCCCCTCCTGGGATCACTCAGTGGTCCTCTCCGGCCTTCAGAGAACCCCCTTCGAGCCACTTGATTCAGTTGAGCTCAAGGCCCTCTCTTCGAAGACGGCCCTCTTGATAGAGCTAGCATCCATCAAGAGGGTTGGGGACCTGCAAGCGTTCTTTTTCAGTGACACTTGCCTGTAGTTCGGTCCGGCAGATACTCATGTCATTCTAAGACTGCGACCAGGCTACATGCCCAAGATTCCTGCGACCCCCTTCAGGGACCAGGTCATGAACCTGCAAGCAAGCCGGCCTGGGAGGAGACAAACCAAGCCTTCGTTGCTGTGTCCGGTATGTGCTATGTATATCTATTTGGACCACACAAAAAAGGCAAAAAACACCCCCATAATGTTAAAAATCCACCACCATTTTTAATTATGGGTATGAGATACTTTTCCATATGGCTACCTCCCTGTGTGCGCCAAACCCATCTCTGGTGTTTGCTGCTATAAACTCTATTTTTTTTAATCTGACCATAGAACCCGGTCCCATTTGAAGTTCTATTGGTGTCTGGCAAACTGAAGATGCAGAGTTTGTTGCTGGATAAGAGCAGAGGCTTTTTTCTTGAAACCCTCCCAGACAACTTGTGGTGAAGTGGGTAACACCTGATCGTAGTTTTGGAGACTTCCTGATCCCAAGACCCAACTAATTTCTGCAATTCTTCAGCTGTGATATATGAAGAGTTTTTGCCACTCAAACTATCTTCCTCACCATGCGTGGAGACCATATAGATACACGTCCCCGATTTGTAACATCACCAGTTGATAGGAACTTCTTAATTATTGCCCTTATTGTGGAAATGGACATTTTCAATGCTTTTAGCTATTTTCTTATAGCCACTTCCCATTTTGTGAAGCTCAACAACATTTTGCCACTCATCATAACTATATTCTTTGGTCTTACCCATTGTGATGGATGACTAAGGGAATTTGGTGTGTGTTACCTCATATTTATACCCATGTGAAAAAGGAAGTCATGGCTGAACAATTTTATGTTCCAAGTCACCAAGGTTATGAATGGGAATATACTTTAGATATATATTATATACATAAGAATTTCTAAAGGTGCCAATAATTGTCCCAAACATGTTTTGGAGAATCATATTTATTTTCAATTAGTTAACATAAATTAAAGGTTAGATTTTTGTGAATATTTTCAAAGAAAAATCAAAAGGATAAACAATAAAGAAATATTATTATCCACAACTGTATCTTATTTCCTTTATAACATTGCTAATGCCTCTCATATTGTTCTGCTCTCTTCTCAAATAGTAAATAGACTAAAATCAATATTTCATGTCCATTTATTTATTTAGTAAGTACAAGTTGCCATGTAATAAGTGGCATGTTGGTCATTTCAACAAAATAAATGCCTTCAAGCTGATAAAAGGATTTCTTTTTGTGAGAATGACCAGCTGACTGTAAATTATCACTTATACACATGTATGTACACAAGTACAAATACTCCAACCTACTCAACAATTACATACATACATACATACATACACACACACACACACACACACACCACACACCCCTACTTGCTGCAGCCATCCACGGTCTACATTTCAAATGCACACTGCCATTGGACTCAGAGTGGGTGGGGCCTGCTGCAGAGGCAGCAAGAAGGGGAAGGGAGGGGTGGGCCTCCCCGTCGGTGGGTCTCCCCTCCTCCCACTCTCTGCCAGAAACTATGAAAATTATCTCTCCTCATGACATATGCACAATAATAAAACATCCATAGCATTTTACTCACCTTCAAACTTATATTATCCAAGTAGCTACAAGGAACATTCACAATAAATAATGAATATATAATTTTCTATGACATTAGTCCAAACCTCTTCAAGATGAGGTTCCCACAGTGTTATAAATAGCCAAGTGATTCGGTAGACATCACCCAGTTATGTGTAGTTATGTTTTCTTGAGTGTAACGTGACCTGCACACCGACAGCTGTTAGCCGTAAGCGCTAGTTAGTGTTTCAGTTCACTGCACCCTTACTCAGCGTGGTACACTTTGGAGGGAGACCTTACACCTAGATGTAATGACAGCTGCCAGGGAATGCTCTCGGGGGAGCAGTGAAAATAGGGGTGTGTGAGGGGGATGACAGGTTCGAAAAGCACATCTATTTCACACTTGATCATTTCAGGTCCAATAACTGTATGGGAGGACACCAGCCCGGTGGAAAAGCACAGTGATTGCTGTCGAAGGCAGGGAACTGACTCAACTGAACATTGAAAGACATATAAGGCTGTTCATTCCGACATATCGAACCCTCATTATTCAAATGCGAAAGGAGGTGTTTCCACAGCGAGGCTGGTTGACATGGGACTGTCAATCACACGTTCTTTACTGCGATACCAGCAGTACCATTTGTGATGACATTTGTGGGGGAGGAGTAGTGGAAAATGTATACATGTGCAAGAGAGGGGCAATTAGGTCCAGGAAAAGAATGTTCAATTATAGATGATCCATGATGGTCTAAAGCACCTATTACCACAGCTAACATAATCTGTATGATTGCTGATGTTTAACATCAGGTGGATGCTAATGTGGATCATAGCGTTTAGTCCAAATAGGTGTGACTGACAACCGGCGTGTTAAAGAGGTGAGACTATGGCATGATCATTTTCCTCTCAGATGGATCGCTGAAGTGGGCAAATGTTTAGGAAATATGATAAACTGCAGGACTGCTGTTATAATCGCTGAGGCAGCTAGAGTACACTTAACTTGACAGTCAGAGCCACACACCATTTTAAACATATTTGTAGAGAAAACCAGTGCAAATCTATAGTCACTGTCCTAGATAATGTCCTAAACTTATCTCTAAACAAACATTTAATATTGCTTATAAATCAGCAGTAATTGATTTTTAGATGTTTTGCTAACTTCCACAATTTTGCTAACGTTAACCACACACCCCTGCTCCAAAACCCCTCCCTTCAGCAAACCCGATGTCAGCAGCTTAAACCCACTAAATAATTCACAGGCAGAGAGTGTTTCTGATTGGTTGAAAAAGGTCAGCCATTACTCAAACAAAAAGAAAGTCCCACCCCAATCTCATGCTGTGGGTTGAGTCTCTGAGTGAGTTTACATGCACGTTCTTACACCAGTTGTGCTTAAAGGAACAGTTCCCCCAAAAATTATAATTCTCTCACCATTTACTCACCCCTAGTGCCATTTCAAACTCGTATGACTTTCTTCATCGAAACACTATCAAATTTTTTTTAAAAGGAGACATGATGTGTTTGTATCCATACAATGCATGTCAATTTGATCCAAAACTTCAGATCTTCGAAAAGGACATAGAAGGACATAGCTCTTCCATACAACAAATTGGTTTTGGGTGAGAACAGACAATATTTAATTCATTTTTCATTTCAAATCTTGACATCACCAGTCTCCTTGGACATCATGACTTCAAGCCTGATTACACTTCCAAGTGCCTCTAATGCTCTGCATATGCATCAAGCCATAGAAAGTGGAATCAAGCTTGAAATCATGATTGTGTCTAGAGACTGCAGTGGCAAGATGTACAGTAAAAAAGCAGTTACATTTTGGTCTATTCTCACCCACAACCTTTTTGGAGTTTTATTTAAATTTATGGTCACCATTCACTTGCATTGTATGGACCTAAAGAGCTGAGATATTCTTCTAAAAAATAATCCAAAAAGTCAAACACATCTAGGATGGTAAGAGGGTGTGTGTCCCTAAGTCATTCTTATTTCTTTTGCCCCTGTCACAGAAATGCAAATTGTTGTCACTTTCCATTTCATTTTAGCAGAAAGTGTGTTAATACAAAGTGGAATGTTTAAAATGACATCTAAAAGCAACTAAAGGTACAAGGTAGTTATCCAACAATGTATGCTCATCTCAAGTTAATAACCAATTTCATAGCATAATAATAGGTAACACTTAATTTTGATGGTCCCAAGTAGATATTTAACTGACTATAAGTAACTTATCAACTGTTTTCTATAGCTAGTAAACAGTGTTTCAACAAACATTCAGTAGACTCTCAATAGTCTTTATAACAGCAGCAAAATAGCAGCTTATCGACTGACTTGCTATAGCTAGTAAATAGTGTTTCAACAAACATTCAGTAGACTTTCAGTAGCCTGTATAGATCTCTATTAATTACCTACTTACATTATTGTTGAGAACATCAGTTCATTAACAGGTCATTAATAAAGATCTATAAACTGGCTACTGAAAGTCTACTGAATGTTTGTTGAAACACTGTTTATTAGCTATAGCAAGCCAGTTGATAAGCTGTTATTGTGCTGCTGTTATACAGGCTATTGATAGTCAACTGAATGTTTGTTGAAACATTGTTTACTAGCTATAGCAAGCCAGTTGATAAGTCACTAATAGTCAGTTAAATAGTCACTTATAGTCAGTTAAATATCTACTTGGGATCATCAAAATTAATTGGCACCTAATAAGAATAATAATGTGTGTATTATTTTGTATAGCATGCATCCATCTCTCGACTATAACTTTACTTCCAAAGAATCTATTAAAAAACTGTTTACATATAGGGCTGCTCTTCATTTCAAATTTGTATGCCCTTCCCTCGCAAACTTCATGTCGTCTCATGGACTCGGATGCACATCACTGCTTACGTTGAGTGTCCACTACTGGCGGAAGACAATGGGGCAATGGGTTTAACTGGAACACCTTGATTAACCCATGATCAGAGCATGTTGAAGGCTGATGTCAATTTGTGGAATTATTTTGTGATTTTCTCACCTGAGAAAACAATGTTTTTTGGAGATTTAAGAGGCTTATGTATAAATCTCGTAAGTTTACTTATTTTTTTTTAAGTATTAATCAAGATTTACACAAACAAATGTTTTTACATAATAATGAACGCATAGGCTATAACTGTGTGATAAACAGTTTAAGGTAGCTACAAGTATTATGCTGTTAAATTTCAATATAATTTTCTAAACTGCTTAATTGACCAAACTTTACTTCCATGTTACATTAGAGTTATGTGGGGGTGGGGTATATGAAGTGCAATCTGCTGTCACGGCACAATCGAGTTGCATTGTGGGATATGGAGCAGAATGAAGCATACATCAGAGTAGGCTCGCTCCAATGGTTGAGGGTCTGTCAGTATAAACTTCCCCCGCTCACTTAACAAAGTGGAACGGACTTCCAAAATGGCGCCAGGAATTCCCCCAAAGGGAAGTGCTTAGGGGAGGTAGCGAGTGGATTTTAAAAGTGGAATGCAGCCTAGTTGTCTCTGCATACTAAGCAGGGATAGTTACACACTTCAACTTTAAATGCTCTTTTGGGATGGGGGAGGATGTTCAAAGAATTTACAGAATGTTATTATAGTAAAATGGAAAATTTTATTCCTCATGATTAGACTCACAGTAACACCCATGACTAATGTTTATTAAGGCTGCAACACAGACACATACAGTTCTTACTAACACTCTAAAATAACACCCTAGCTCTTCAGTTCCTCGGTATCTAAGCGTAAACCTGGAAAGTGTTGTCAACATCTCTTGAAGCTCCATTAATGGCAAGTCTTCCAGGCGATGTCATTATTTCACCCTCTTACTGAAAACAGACTAAGAATAACGCAGCTAACAAGAGAACTCAAAGAATCCTTATATGGCCAAAGAGATCAGACCCCAACATTAGACCTGTGCCTCCACTGAGAGCTCTTGAGCTGTACATCTCTCAACGGTGGGGGCCCATGTGTTGGAATGACTGGGTCAGGGACCACAGTGCAAGCCTGTGACTGAGGAATGTGACGCTGGAATGCGAGGATCGGGAAGTTGGTGTGCGGGACAAGTGAAGTGTTCTCTCTTTTATAAGATCATGTGCAACTCTGTGACTCCAGACTGTCCTGTAGTGTGATTCCATTGAGAGGTCAGCTGATTACAGAAGAGCTGACTACTGATTACACAGAGTTGTCACAGAGCTGGAGGAGATTGTTGTTGTCACATGTTGAATGTTTGAGATGAACTGTGTGATGATGAGTGTAGACAGCTTCTAAAATGTCTTATTTCAGAGTTTCAGCTGATGCTTCTGGGGTAAAATAAAAATTCAAAATTCAAATTCTGACTCATGTTGTTCCAAACCTGTATGACTTTCTTTCCGTAGTGGAACACAAATGAAGATATTTTGTTGAATGTCCAGAATGTTTTGATTTGTTTCTGACATAAAGCTATCATACGGCTTTAGAAGACTTGAAATATAATGCACAAGTCATATGGACTGCTATTATGGTCCTTTTTTCTCCTCATTTTTGGAGCTTGACAGCCTCAGTCCCCATTCACTTACATTGTACTAAAAGGAACAATCTGGAAATTCTACAAAATATCTAAGGACAAATGCCAAATCCATACTAATCTGTTTGAATTTGAAATATCTGTTTTCAGTTTCCTAATGTCATAATTTTCAAGAATATGCAGTTATGGAGAGCATTTCAAAACCGTACATTTTGGTGAAAAACTCCATTATAGTGTGGATAAGCAGTGTTGGGTAAGTTACTTTAAAATAGTAATCAACTGCAAATTACTAATTATTTCAAAGATTTTAATCAGATTACTTTACTTCTTAATTAAAAAAGAATCACTTTACATTTAAGTTACTTTCAAAACACGTTCTGCTCAACAAATTCAAAATAATTTCTATATTTCTTACACACAAGTCATACACTCAGCACCTCACATTTCCTTCTTTTCCTCCTTCACAATGACTTATTACAGGGCCATAATTAATGTATTCTACATAAATAATATATTAGCAACAAGCATATAATTTACAAAAAAATATTTAAATACATTTTAATTAAGTCAATAACTCTATACTGATTACAAGAATTAAAAATATAATGCATTACACAAATTTTTGGGACTAAAAATGTATTTGATTATTGTTGATGAGAGGTGTTAATGTAGCGAAAGTAAAATGGTTTACAATAGAAACATTTTAGTGTGGACGTGGCCTTAGTTTGTGTTCCATAGAAATACGCAGCTCATAAAGGTTTTGTCACGTATTGGACTCCTGTTAAGACTATACATTTGAAAGTTCCTTTTTTCCGCCCTCTGAACCTTCTGTGGCTCCACATTCCGAGCCTTCCACGGCTCTGCCCGCTCCTCCTCCAGCGGCTCCACCCACTAATCCTCCAGCAGTTTCGCCCACACCTCCTCCAGCGGATCCTCCCAATCTTCCTCCTGAGACTCATTCTCCTGAGAATCTTCCTCCTGTGGCTCCGCCTGCTCCACCTCCTGCGGCTCCACCCATTTCTCCTCCTAATGGTGCTTTTCCACTGCAAGGAACATCTCAACTCAACTTGACTCAGCTCGCTTTTTTGAGGTTTTCCACTGCGGATAGTACCTGGTACCTGGTACTTTTTTTAGTACTACCTCTGTTGAGGTTTTATTGGACTCCTGTTAAGACTCTTATTTTGAAATGTCTTTTGTTTCCCTCCATAGTCTCTGTCTTCAGTTCCTTCCTTAAATGTATCCCAGGTGTTCCCCATTTATCTTGTTATCCTTCTACATATTTATATCCTCAGTTTCCTTGTTCCTTTGTCGGTTCTTGATTGTATGTAGTGTGTTATTTACCTGCATACTGCTGTTGAGTTTTTGTTATCTTTATCATTGTTTCCCCTTCTGTTGTTTAATATAATAGTTCAGCATTTGGATCCTTACTCTCTTGTCTCTTCCCTGTACAAACTCTAACAGGTTTGAAACAACATGAAGGCCAGTAAATGATGACAGAATTGTAATTTTAAATCTTTGCAAATAACTATTTGATTTTCACCAGAACTATAGCACTTTTTACTCTATTTCGATGGATTTCTACAAGCATCACTGCAGCTCCCAGCAATCAGTGACATTACCATTAATGTCAGTGTCACCTCGTACTGACAACACAAATAAATCAGATGAGATGTAATCAGAAAGCCAGGAATGTCAACATTTTGTACTCTTTTGCTTTGTTGCCGAGAGGCTGGGCTGGAACATTCCAATCTAATTTGTTCCTTTAGGAGGTTTTGTACCATTCTAATTATGGTCAATGCAATATTGTGCAAACCCACTGTGTCTGTACCCAAACCAATGGTTTATTAGTGACTGCTCAAAGCAAATGCTGTAATGACAGCACTGACAGCCCTCTGAAGGTATCACTCCTCTGTTTCCATAGCAACATGACTCCCAACACGTGCTTGGGTGTCTCTGGTGCTGCACTGGCCACCACTGTGGATCACATTACCAGATTGCTTCTCATTAACCACGGCCCACCTGATCTCCCAGCTTGACACTGAAGATTCACCATAGCCTTTGCTCCTGTAATCACAGCACACAGCTGCCAAAACAATTACAGCTGTGCCAGGAGACCCCAATGTAAATATCATGGCCTGTTGAAAAGGGCTTGCAAACCAAATACATGGAATAGAAAATGCACAACCATATAATGGAGCATAATTTGTAGTGCCAGCCATTTTTGAAAGCACACTGTGTATGTTTTTTCATATCGAAAGCACTATTTCATTTTGATCAGTGATTTGATGTGGTTTTGGTATTAAAGATATAGCAAAATAGTAGTGAAGGTTCATTTAATGATGCACAAATATTTTTTTTTTCTAAAAATTCCTATGACCTAAAATGTGTATTTGAAGTACCTCCTGAGATTTGTCTGTCTGTCTGTCTGTCCGTCCGTCCGTCCATCCATCCATCCATCCATTTATCCATCCTTCATCTATCTGTCCATCCATCCATCCATCCATCCATCCACAACCACGCAGTTGGGAAAACCTGGCTTAGATGCTAATGCCGTGGTATTCTGAGTCATATAGGAATGCTAATTGAATTGCTATCGTAATTTGGAACATATCAAGTCAAGTGGTTTTTATTGTCGTTTCAACCATATACAGTTAGTACAGTACACAGCAAAACGAGACAACGTTCCTCCAGGACCATGGTGCTACATAAAAAACAACAAAGGACCAACATAGGACCACATGAGACTACACAACGAAATAAAATACCTATATAAACTACCTATATATACCTATATAAAGTGCACGTGCAAACATGTGCAAAAAGTACAGGACAGTACAACAAATTACTGACAATGAACAGGACAATAGACAGTGCAGCGCCGACCAGTACTCAGTAGTGCAAAAAGATGACAGTTTCTAAAAATGTAAACATAACATACTATGAGATAGTGTTCTATGCACATAGCAGTTATTGAGGTAGCAGACAGTTATAAAGTGACAGTTATTAAAGTGCAACTCAGGACACGTGTGTGTCAAACCAGTCTCTGAGTATTGAGGAGTCTGATGGCTTGGGGGAAGAAGCTGTTACACAGTTTGGCCGTGAGGGCCCGAATGCTTCGGTACCTCTTGCCAGACGGAAGGAGGGTAAAGAGTTTGTGTGAGGGGTGTGTGGGGTCGTCCACAATGCTGGTTGCTTTGCGGATACAGTGTTTTTTGTAAATGTCTTTGATGGAGGGAAGAGAGACCCCAATGATCTTCTCAGCTGTCCTCACTATCCTCTGCAGGGCTTTGCGGTCCGAAACGGTGCAAGTCCCAAACCAGGCAGTGATGCAGCTGCTCAGGATGCTCTCAATAGTCCCTCTATAGAATGTAGTGAGGATGGGGGTTGGGAGATGTGCTTTCCTCAGCCTTCGAAGAAAGTAGAGACGCTGCTGGGCTTTCTTGGTGATTGAGCTGGTGTTGAGGGACCAGGTGAGGTTCTCCGCCAGGTGAACCTCACATATCCTCAATGGCTCCAATAAGGATCATCTAAGCATCAAATAAGGTCCTACTGTATAAACTACAATCTACTACACCTACAAATAAAAACTTTTATAAAATGTATGCAGCAGGATTTAATCTATTATTTTCCAAATTGTGACAGAAATTCAGAAGTAGTGATTTGTTAGCATTCATCTATGATTGTATGTTAGAGACTGTAAGATTATAATTTCCATATACAATTATTTAAATGGTTTATGAATGGTAAGGTATGTCATAGAATACCATGGCTTTACCATCATAGTAGTATCAACAAAAAACATGTTTAATATGCAAACATTCTAGCATAGTTTTAATTTATTTCACTATGCCATATGCAGGTATGGTAATACCATGGTATTTTTTTGGTCAGGGAAAATGCTTGCACATTCAACACATCTTCAATGGGTGCCAGATCAAGGCAAAAAGCATGAAAATATAACTGAAGAAGTAGATCCACACACTTTTATACTATTCACTTTTATTGATTAAAAAACAGCTGATGATCAATCAAAGATCCGTTTGATCAAAACATTGCTGTTGTTTTTAAACAATAAAAGGGAATAGTATAACTGTCTGCGAATTTACTGTACTTCTTCAGATATACTTCTTATGTGAGGGGACACAGTTAAACTGAAAAAAAAAAAAACCTCTCTTAGCACTTACATGAGAAACAATCTTCAGTATAAAATGATTACCTCCAATTGCCCCATTCCCACTGGTCATGATAACACAAGAGCTGCTCTGTCAGAGATAATTACCCTCTCTGCCCCTCCATGATGTGCTTTAACATGCAGCTGCTACTGGTGCTACACCTGCGATCGTCAGACTCGCTGTAAATTTTCAGCTCAAAATAATGGAGCCCAGGTCTAGCACTAGCCCATCATCTATAATCTAATTAGGATTAATAACACATATGATGATGGATGTGCAGCTATCATGGACTAAACCAGGTCCCACACTGCCAATCTGCATTAAGACGAGCAGCTCTGCAAAGATGATAGACAGCAATTGGCTTGTCATATGTGAAAAAAGAGACTTCTCTGTGTGTAGCCTATATGTTGGAACATGGTTTGAAAAAGAGCTGTTTTGTGGCCCATCACCTGTCATGACTTAGGAGAATTGGTTATGAAGCTGAAACATAATTAGGAGGCCTTGTCCAAAAGCTGAAAAATGTTGCCTTCACAACATAGAAAATGTAAAAAAGCATCAAGACATGACATAATCCAAATGTTTACAATTCTGTCTACTAAGGCCACATCCACACTAATACATTTTCGGATGAAAATGCATTGATTTTGTTACGTTTATGCCTCTTATCCACACTGAAACACTGTTTTCCTGTACTGAAAACCAAGACTTGCTCTTGCTAGAAAATCATCTCTAGTATTGCATACTTTAGAAAACTATTGTTAGGAAACTGACCTATTAGTGTGGACGGAATAAAAATTATGCCTGACTGAGCAGTTAAAAGGAGTAAAATTATATATAATTATATTATGCCTCCATTTCTACCAAGAAATAAAAATTGTAGTGTCTAGTTATTTACTTGGTTATGTCTATAGATCATTTGAATTTGTTTTACAGTAGATCATTTGATGTAACATTATGTTGCCTGAGAAGTATGTCTGAAACCAGCTTTCATATGAGGTAAATACATAGACCAAAATGATGCTTGTTCCTGTTAAAGGGGTGCTTCACCAAACATTTAAATATTGTTCTAAACCTAGTCATTTTTCAGTGCAAATAGTGACATTTGTTAAGCGTTCATGAGTTCTTTCAGAGAAGCTTGTTTTTCATGTTTTCCTTTTGTGTTCCACATTGGATCGAAATTCATATGGTTTTGGATCAACATATTTTAGTTTTGTTTAGTGTACTGTAGTACCCATTAACCGACTGGGCAGTGAGGCAGTATGGCAGCTTCCTTAGGATCCGGACACAGTTGTTAAGTCCACAAGGTTTATAGTAATGGTGAGCTCCAAACAGGTGGATAGGGCCAGGTGTGGGGTCAACAAACCTGTATTGTTTTATAGGATACGAGAGTTCCAAGCAGGTGGAAATGTGACAGACACCAAAAGGTGAAGATGAGCAAAGGGTCCTGAGAAGATGAACAGGTGTTAAGTGACAAACAGAACACAGAGCAATGTCACTGCAAGGGGACAAAGGTTAAATTGATGTCGCTTCCTGATTGTGCAACAGACTGATGTGGAAAAAAGTTGAGAAAATGAATAAAACTGTCTAAATAAACAAATCTCCAACATATAACTGTCTTAGTGATATTACTAAGATATTACTAACTCACTGAGCTGTCTTCGATCTACTGCCTACATCAGCAGTTGCCTTAGAAGGCCAAAGTTTAAAAACTCTGTGTCCCTTTTCCTAACATCATGTTTTTTTTCCCCAAATATGTGGTAATGGAGAGCTTTTTGAAACACTGTTATTGTAGGAAAACAACATTCTACAGTGTATAAGGGATATAAACATGGCGAAAGCTATGTGTTTTCAAAAGAAAAACAATTTAGTGTGGATGTGGCCCAAGCAATATTCTAAATGAAATGAAACCCCTTATGTAACAGATCTGCAATGTTTACATCTTTATTTGTCTTACAAATAGCACTTCTCATGCAAAGCACTTAAAACTAATGAAGAGTTTAATGTTAGCATGATGCTAACACATCTCTACAGTGGACTATGCCATGAGATACATGTGATTTTAAAGTAATTTTTAAGTTTTAACATATGAAGCTGCACTTATTACTGTAAAATACTTAATTTTGATGGAGTTTAATGTTGTAATGCTAAGTGATTGTGCAGTGTGTGTGTGTGTGTGTGTGTGTGTGTGTGTGTGTGTGTGTGTGTGTGTGTGTGTGTGTGTGTGTTTCACTTGGAGCTTGCCGTAGGTGGGTTGTAAATGCATAAACACTAAATACGCGGCAGGCAGTTCAGTCATAGCAACGTGGTGCATCAAATAAATGTAAGTACATTTGTTAACAGTAGTCTTTCCATAAATCAGTGATTACCTGTCACTTGAGTTATGTAAGCAATATAATTTTGCTTTAATTATATGAATTCAGCCAAGGAGATTTATTTGTGGACTCATTGATAGATCTTTGTTTGTTCTCTGTCATTTGGATGAATAAAATGCTTAATATGTTCTTGTGTGTGTTTTTGTCCACGGTTTAGAAATGCAGACCATGTACCAGAAAGAAACCATGTACGTTGTAAGTCGTTACATTCAATTTAAAATCTTGACTGCCATGCATGAGAGGGAGCACCAAACTGAAAGATTAAATTTTTAACCTTAAAGATAATTCATTGATTCACAGTCATTTCTGATTTTACAGGTTGGTACCAGTGGCTGATTTCCTGCACCGTGCAAAATATGCAATTTTTCCATACACACTGATACTTGAGTTATGTAAGCAATATAATTTTGCTTGAATTTTATATGAATTCAGCCAAGGAGGCTGGTTTTGATGAAATGTTTCCGCTTTTGTTTGTTTTCTCAACACATTTCCAGATTTTTATCTCGGGTTGATCACTTTCTGTACACCTATAGCCGAGTGAGGCTGTGTTGCGGATGCAGGCATGATAGAGATATGCAACGTAAACATTCATGAAGGCAGAACCGCGTGGGAGACTGACACTTTTGGAGACCTGTAACTGTAAGTACTTGTAACAGCTAAAAGGATGGGCAAGGAGGAGGCAGGAACTGGCTGAACAGTAAAGGTAAAGTTAATGAGATAAATTAACTTAAAACAACATAAAACATAAACAGTTTATTTAGTGCTGGCTGTGCACCATCACGGCACGGCCACGCCCTCCTCCTCATCACAGTACGTCTTTAAAGGAGACCTATTATGTCCCTTTTTACAAGATGTTCAATATAAGTCTCAGGTGTCCCCGGAATGTGTCTGTGAAGTTTCAGCTCAAAATATCACACGGATAATTTATTATACCATGTTGTAAATGCCTCTCTTTGAGTGGAATCAAAAACACGCTGTTTTCATGTGTCTCTTTAAATGCAAATGAGCTGCTGCTCCCCCCCCCAACATAGCTATGGTCTCTGTGAATACAGTCAGAGACAATGGTAACCTTAGCGGCATTAGCGGTGGAATCAGCTAAAAAGCACATTCAGAAAGGCGATTTGTAAACATTCACAAAATATAAAGTGCGATTCTTACATTTTCAGGATATGAAGCTGGAACATGAACAGTTGGTACTGATCCATGCTTGAGAATCAAATTTTTTTAATCCTGCTTTATACTGACACTCATTCACAAAGCAGTCCGTTGTAAAATGATTTGCATAAACATACACAATATTTTTTATGTTTTGGGGCACATTTCCTTCATAAACAAAACTTGTCCACAGCATCTTCTGTGGCGTTGATGCCGGGAGTACATCATGCCTGAACACTAATGATGCTTACGAAGCTGAGACATTATTCTTCTCACTGTATCTGCTCCAGTGCAGAAAAAAATGGCGAACTGGGTGTAGATCACCCAGGGGAGGATCTAGCATAATAGGGTGGAGTCCGTCACCAGTCGTGGCCGAGGCCTGCTCTAACGTGACGTCATGTGACACACAGTGACACACTGTTTTTGATTAATAGAAATATAAGAAAGAGGAGTGGGTGGACTTTTAACATTGTAGGGTGGTTGTGTACACACACTGCCGACTCACATTTATGTACAAACACCATGTATAAATGAATTATGCATAATAGATCCCCTTTAAACTATTTTTACAAGTTTAACTAAGCAATATTTGATGACGGACCAACGCACCACCGTGTGCTGTGCATTCAATGGTCTGAAATGATTCTGCATTTCCAAAGATTATCACATACATTTATTTTAACAAATCTTTCCAATTTTCATTCTCACAATGCTCTTCTCATAAGGGTTTTACTATATTAATATGAACCGTTTTGTTTTGTTTTTTGGCACAACAAAAATATTTTTACTTTTGTAAAATTGTAACAACAATGATTTCACTACAGTAATACTGCAGTATCTTTATAGAAACCATGGTTTTAATAAAATAATATTGTAGTAACTAACTATAGTAATCATGGTTAATTTGGTGTTTCTGGTTTTACCTTAAATACCATGGTTTAACCATGCTTACTAAAACCTTGGGTAGTTTTTGCAAATATCTGATGGTGGTTGTCTTTTTTTCTTTACTTTGATAAGACTTCTCAGTTTTGAATCCTGACTCCACTTCGAAGCTCAAAGAGAACTGGGTACTTGTGTTTAAGGACCTGGAGCCGGTTGCATAAAACTGTTTTAGACTAGTCTTACTAGTTAGTCGTCTAAAATGTTGGTCTTAATTTTTTAAGTCAGTTGCATAAAAACTTAGATCAGTCTAATTAAAGACCAAAATGTAAGACAGCACACCTCAGGCTAACTTTTGTTTACATTCTATTTTGCCATTGAAAATAACAGCTGAGCCAGTGGGGGCTGAAAGGGGCTTGAGTTGAGACTTTGACTTCAAAAATGGTAACAAAATATTGTTTTTTTAATTATTTGGGTTAAATCACTAAATGTGGTAATTAAAATACATTTTGAAGCATTGTAGTCCTCTAATAAGCAAATATTAAAGCGAATAAAAAATGTATTGAGCATCCACTGTCGGCCATTTTTTTAAGCTGTTCAGTGTCTTATTTTTCCCGCAATGCAAATTAGACTGTCTTACTAAAGACAACTGTGAGCTTGTTTTATGCAACAGGCTTTCTACGGCGTCTTCAGCTAATCAAACTAATTGTTAGATGCAGTCTTAAGTTAATGGCTATGTTTATGCAACGGCCCCAGATCCTGCACTTTCTAACAGAGAGAAGTGGCTCTTATAGTTTATAGTTTATAGTTTATTTGCACATATAACATTTAAAATACTACTTTACAAATCCATTAACGGAAAAAAAACAGAAAGAAAAAACATACTGTGCGGGAGAGAGTGAGAAGACCATGAGGTCTTATAAAACCACCTCCCCAAAATCTCATTAAATGGACATAAAATTACATGATCAAGCAAGACAATACAATCAATACATCAATCATTTTAATATAACAAATTAACAAGATAAACTTAATTATATGTTAACATTTTTTTCAGCTCTCTTTTAAAAGAGTTTAGAGTGATTTTAGTCTTTAAAACAGGGTCTAAATGATTCCAGAGGGAAGGCCCTCTGTATTTCAGTGTAGACTGATTAGCTGTAGTTCTACAAAAAGGAAGATAAAAATCTTTACAACGCCTTGTGGAATAGGCATGAACATCCGAAGAATAAATGAAAAAATTATTAAAAGCTCTGGGCATAATATTTGTCATATTCACATACTTATACATAAAAATATTTATGCAATAGATGTTAACATTAAATATTGTCAAGATGTTATATTTTATGAATAGCGGAACAGATGATGACAATCTATTTGAATTACTCATAATTCTCAAGAATTTCTTTTGTATTAATAAAATCTTATTTAAATATGTTTTGCATGTTAGCCCCAAATAATATTACAGTACAGAATGTGGGGATAGATTAAACTGTAATATAATGTTTTCATACATGAAATATAAATTAAAGAGCGAACTCTACTCAATATACCAACAGATTTCATTATTTTTCTGCAAACATGTTGAATATGATATTTCCAGGTTAGTTTTTGGTCGACAATGACACCTAAAAATTTTATTTGGTTCACTTGGCTAATTTTTAAACCATCAATTGATACCTCTATGTCCTGGCAATCTCCTTTGTTTTTTTTTACTAAAAATCATAAAATTAGGTTTTTGTATATTAAGAGAGAGTTGATTAACTTTAAACCATTTAGAAATATTTTCTAATTCTTCATTTGCTTCTCTTATTAATGTGTCAATGTTAGAATGAGATAATAGAAGACATGTATCATCTGCAAACATGAGTGGCATAACATTTTTACATACAACTCTTAAATCATTGATATAAATTAGAAATAATAGAGGTCCCAAAATGGACCCCTGCGGTACCCCACATAAAAGTTGTCTCCTATTTGAGCTCAGGTTGTTAACAAACAAATTGCTCTCTCTCTTCCAAATAGTTTTGTACCCAAGTTAAGGCTATATGTTTAATGCCATAATTTTCTAATTTTGCTAAAAGAATATTATGATTTACAGTGTCGAATGCTTTCGACAAGTCTACAAATATACCAATAGTGTTATTTTTCTCATGCAGATTTTTTGTAATTTTATCGACAAACTGTAGAAGAGCCATTTCTGTAGACATGTTCTCTCTGAAACCATACTGGTGATCATATAAGGTCAAATTTTCTGTCAAGTGTTTTAATATCCTTTTAAAACTAATTTTTCGAGTATTTTAGAAAAGAAAGGTAATAGTGAAATAGGTCAATAATTGTTAAATACATGTGAATTCCCAGACTTAAACAAGGGAATTACTTTAGCTAATTTGAAATCTCTTGGTACAACGCCTGTTTTGAGTGACAAAGAGAGAACATAAGTTACAGGCTCAATAATATAGCAAACTACTTTCTTTATGAGACTAGCTCTAATTTCATCATGTCCTGGAGCTGTGTCCTTCATCTTTAATATAATTTCAAGCACTTCATTGGAAGTTGGAGGATCAAATTCATTTAAGCAAGGATATGGCAAATCAAAAATTTGAGAAGTGAATTTTCCTGTATTCGTAATATTTTTTGCCAGTGAGGGACCAACATTCACAAAGAAATCATTGAAACCGTTTGCTATATTGATGGGGTTTTGATAATTCTCTATACCATCGGATAATTGACCTGGAATTCCTCGAGTTATTTGTTTTTTATTTAATAATTCATTTATAACATTCCAGGTCTTTTTTATATTTTCACAAGAATTTCCCAACTTCTCAGAAAAATATTTTTTCTTGGCATCTTTTAGAACTTTGCTGAATTTGTTTTTATATTTTTTTATAGTACGCAATATTTAACAGTGTGGGGCTAATGAGAGATTTTTTATACAACTTATTTTTAATAATGGAGGATTTTCTTAATGCAGGTGTAAACCATGGCTTAGAAATATTTCTGTTTTTACTTCTACTTTGTACCAGAGGAAAACATTTTTTAAACAAAGATGAGAATATATTCATAAATGTCTGATAAGCTATTTCGGCATCCTGATGTCTGAAAACATGATTCCATGATATCTCAGCCAGTGACCTTTTAAAAGACTCAACAGATTTAGAACTAAGTCTACGATGTTTCATACTATAGGTTGGCTTTTTTTGCTGAGAATTTGTAAAAAGCAGAAATACAGGGAGATGGTCTGAAATATCAGTAAGCATTACACCTGATGTGATTGAATTTACAAAATGATTAGTTAGTATATTGTCAATTAAGGTTGCCGATGAACATGAACACTCTTCTTCTCTTTTCCTATGTGTAAACTATGACAGCAGGTATTGGGATAAAGAACATCTGTATTTAATAGAGCAGCAAGGTTTAACTATTTAAATTACGTAAAGGAAATTGTTTACCCCAAAATAAAAATTATGTCATTACTTACACACATGCCATTACACACCAAAGGAGAAACTGCTTTTATGTCCATTTTGGTGGTTGACAGACTGGTCACTATGTCCTGACATTGTATGGAAAAAAGGAATTTGAATAACTTAAAATGTTGTTTCCATTTTTGTTCCATTTAAAAAATAACAACATACTAGTTTAGTATGGCATGAGATTAAAGTAAGTAATAACTAATTAAGAGTAGAATTCTTACTTAGAGTAAGTGATGATAACATTTTTAATTTGGGGTGAACTATTCCTTAAAGAAACTTGACATAAATTAATTTCACATCACACATCCAAATGTCATAGCAGTAAACTTTTCTTAACAAGACTTAAACTTTTTTTAGATTACATTGAACAATATTTTCGTTTTATTTTAGACAAACAAGTTGACATTGCCTTTCTTGTCCATATTGTGCTCTCAACATCGATACACAATTGGAAGGAAAATGTTCAGACCAAGCATCACAGGAAAGCCTTGACATTTCTAAATTCATAGGATTAAATACTTACACGTACACATTTGCAAATACACATACCCACGCTCTGTTGCACGATGCCCCACCATCAAAACTTCCCTTAGATCTTGCAATATCTTGAAAAATGCGCTGTATGTTCACAAACAGTATGCCATTGCTCAGCTGCTTCTAACTTCTTTTTGGCTCCATTGAAAAAGAACTCATTGAGTATGCCAGGGCCTTTAGAGAAGCCTTCATGAGGAAATACACAGTAACACTATAATAAGGTTCTAGGCCTATTTCTTAACATTAGTAAATGCATTTCTTGCCCTTGACCCATCTGCTGAACACTGTATAAATGATGAGAGAATTATAATTGTTTGGGTGAAAAATCCAAACCAATGTGTGTTAACATAAATGCATTTCAAAAATTTATATTAACCCAAAATATTGTTCATTGCTACTTTAATGTAAAAACTAATGTAAACAAATACAAAGTTATTGAAAAGTGTTACTGAAAATATTGAATAATTCAGAAGAAGCACTAGTAAGTCAAGAGAACTGTGTCAGATGCATAATCATTTTACTGCTTCTAAAGATGTGTACTCAAAGATTTCGAACTTAGTTGCCCTGATAATGCATTGATACACAGTAATTTCTGCACCGTGCAAAAGATAAAATCTTTCCATACACACTGATGCTTGGAGAAAACAATCATTGCTTTCAAGCATTTGTTGTCATTCACTGAGAAGCGCATCAACAAAATACATAGCGGGCAGGGTGCACATTTGCTTCAAAGCGTTCTGTCTTAAATATGAATTACCCAAACAGCAAATGTAAATAATTATCACTGACTGGAAACATGTTTACCCAAACAGACAATACATTTCTACCTTTTATATTGTTATTGTAGTCTGCCTGCCTCTGTGTGGTTGTGGCAAAGTGATTTTGAAGACCAAGAATTCTGTTTAAAATTGTTTGATGATCAGTTGAACTACTTGTCCAGGCTGTTGTTATATCTAGGATGGACAACTGTAATGCTCCTCTGGCAGGACTTCCTGCATGTACAGTCAAACCTCTGCAACTGATCCAGAACATATTGGCCGCTTGCATAAGTTCAAGGCATTGAAACTTGCTTACAGAACAACCGCTGGCTCTGCACCCCAATATACACTTGCAACTTCAAGACTCTTTGCCCTCCAGAACCTTAAGGTCAGCAGGTGAGCGGCGACTCAAGGTACCATCTCACAGAGGCACAAAATCACTTTCTCTGACCTTCAATTCTTCTGTTACTCTCTGGTGAAATGACCTTCCAAACCCCACCTGAGCAGCTGATTCTCAAGCCACCTTAAAGGAACATCTTAAGACGCATCTCTTTTACGAGCACTTGACCCAATACTAAAAGTGAAAAAACATCTTCTTTCTCTACTTAATGTTTTTTTAAATCTAAATAAATTTTTGTTCACAACTGTCTCTCTCCTTCCTCTCTACAAGTGCTTCTTTAAGCAATCTACAACTTTGTATTACACACTTCTCTTATTACTGCCTCCTTAGGATGATTTGCATATCTCTATTGCATTACAAGTTGTGTTCGGTACTTTTCAGAATATTACAATGTGTGAAATTGTGCTTGCATTGCTAGCAGCATTTGCGTTTACATACTGGTATAAAATAAGTTGCAGGCCTTAAAATACTACCTATGCAGTAAGTTCAATAGGTATTTTGAAAAGAGCCTATAACTAATCATCATTACATTTATTCGTTTAGCATGAATTATGACATCTGTTATAGGACAGGTGACTTTCTAAAATCACCCATGCTTTCACATGCTCAATCCCACACACATAAGCACACGTCACATGGCTCACTTAGTAAAGGTTAAGCATGAGGAACATGGTAAATTGATGAGGGTGACGCTATGAATACCCCACAGGTCTTTTCTAAACCCAGTGGCCTTTCTCGGATGCCTTTGAATTACAACTGAGGGCCTTTTCCTCCAGAGCACATGACTGCCCTCTTCCCATGGGACGTGAACAGCACATTTGTAAGTAGCGATACCCTGCGGCCCATCAAACAAACTCAGTTACAACAGACAATGCATGTGATTTCTTCAGTATGTGCTCGTTTGAATGTGAGTGCGTGTGGTTTAGCAGCTGCAGTGATCTTCTGGATGTTTGGCAGCGACTTTCCCATGTGAGGATTTCTCATTAGTCAATTCCAATAATATACAACACTGCTCTAATTGTGAGGAAAAACACTTGCCGAAAGTGGCTTGCATGTTAGATCTCAGTTATGAATTGGGGCATTTCTGCACGCCATTGATTTGAAATATGACACAAGATCTATTTTCACTTGTCCCAAGTGATAAGATCCCTGATATCACAGGTGGCCCGCAGACAATTTGGTAGAACTCTCAAGCCAACCAGCAACCTTTAAATGTGCCATCTATTAATTCATCTATTCAGATTTGTTGCCTTGAACACATTGCCACATACATTGAAACTGGGTCCCATCCACCTAAAAACAGCTCATTATTTAGTTGGGATTAGGGTTTGGAAAGTAGTATGGGGACAAGAACACAAATAATTAGTGTTCTCTGTATGACCACACACACACTTTTGTAACATTAGTCACAAACATTCACTCCTGTTTTGCACATTTACACTGTCAAATATGTTAGAAATGTTAATGGTAAAGCAATGCAAATGTGCTACAAGAAAATGGTAAAATTGTAACTGGGTTACATTTTTGGGTAAACTACTTTTTTCAAAAGAATAAACAAAAAAATTAAGTCTTTAAGCAACATGATCAATGCCACCAATTTACTCTTAAAACCTTCCATTAAAACTGAACAAATTACTTTTTTCTAAATGTGTCCAATTAAACGCTAATATGTTTTATGTTAAAGAATGTGTCATGCAAGTGAAGCAATAAATAGATTTCATTAAAGCTAATTTATCGGGATTCAAAAAAATGTAATGTCTTGAATTAATGGGGCAGCACCACAGAGCTCATTAGACAGGAATAAAGTGATAAATTGCAGAATTTAGAAATAATGAGAGATGATATTGTGCAGTGATGCATGGGGGTATTGCCACAGGGGACAGAAAAGAAGAAGGTATGTGGAGAAATAGAAGCCCACCTCGAAGGAAGAGGTAGCTGCATCTCCGTCATCTTTGGCTCATGTTTTGCCTTGGTATCATCCAACCAACCACTGCTTTAAACCATTGTGAATGGAGCCATTGGCCCTCCAATTTTAGTTAAGCACTTCAGATACACATTGTTACAAGTTAATGTGACTAGTTAAATGATCTATGACCCCAGGCACTTATTCTCTTTCATACTCCGTTTCTCTGTTTCTTTTCACTGTTGCTCTCTGATCTTTCGTCATGATGGGGGGGTCGCAGGCACACAATATGCTGTTCAGACTTTTTTAAGAGGCTTTTTAAAGAGAGTTTACAAAAGATCTAACTCCACAAACAGGATAGCTTCTGAGGAAGAGGTGCTTGGGAAAACAGATAATACTATCTGATTATGAGAAAAGAATGGAAATGAGCTATAAAGAAATAGGATATGTATGCTGGACAATGAAAGACCTATCATAGATTATGTTCAATGCAGGTACATTTTTGTTTGCATTGTTTTCTTTGCTTAGAAATACCATTAACAGTGTACAATGATGCTATCAAATGGCAATACTATAGTACTATATGTACCATGGTACTGGCTGATTACTGCATTTATGGTTTCTTAAACTTTAGTCATTCTACTATCCCAGGGGTTGATTTTTGTTGATATGAAGGTCTCATTAAAATTGACTTGGAAACATTTTACAGGCTTTCATAATTTATTTTTGGTACTTTTCAAATGTGCTTTAAGCTTGTCCCAGACTTAGACTTTGAAAATTAAAGGAATATTTGGGGTTCAATACAAGTGAAGCTCAATCAACAGTTGCTTCTTCTTCTTCTTCTTCTTTTTTTTTACTCTGCCCATAGAACTATGGGGATACCATGGTACTATGGTTTGAGGAAAAATTGTACTTTATGTACTTTCGATCAATTCTCTTTTTTCTCCATATGCGCATGCACACACACACACTTCTTCTCTTTGGTTGTCCATCGAAATCCGATGATGACGTCCACTCATGTAACGGTGAGATCTTTGATGGCTGAACAGTCCTATCCTGGATCCACAAGCTCTATTGCTGATGGGGCATATATATGTGGTAGTAGTGGTGGTAGTGATGGCAACCATGGCTGTGTGTGTCTCCTGGCTCTCTCCTGTTGTCTTCTGGTTGTCCTCTCCATCTGCAGCATATGAGCCCAATCCCTACAAAGCTGTCACCAGATGGTATGATCAGCAGCAACATACTCCAGGTCCTCGGGTCTGATCTTACATTTCCACAAGGCAATCTTCATTTGATCCTTATAGCGCTTCTTCGGCCTTCCAACTGAGCATTGACCATGATGTAGCTGGCTATACAGCACTCTGCGGGGTAGCCGACATGGGGGCATCCTTATCACGTGACCCAGCCACTGCAGCTGGTACTGGATGATCATGGCCTCAATACTTCTGCAGTTGGTCTTGACAAGTATTTCAGTGTGAGGCATACGCTCACGCCATGTAATTCCCAGAATGTGCTGAAGGCATCTGATGTGGAAGCACTCTAAGGACTTAATGTGATGGCTGTAGGTTACCCAAGCATCACAGCTATAGAGGAGGGTGGTTACACAGACCGCTTGGTATACAACAACCTTTGTGGAGGGATGAAGGTTCTTGTTCTCAAATACTCTGTGCCGAAGTCTCCCAAAGGCAGATGAGGCCTGTTTAATCTGGCTCTGGATATCATTGTCGATGCTGCTATCCTCTACGAGAATGCTCCCCAGATATTTTAAGGATGGCACTACTGACAGCTATTCACCACCAACAGTGAAGGGAGGTATGGTGGATAGGACACTGGTACTCCATTGGCAAACCACTTCTATTTTGTTGGTGTTGACAGTCAGCCCCATCCTGCTGTACGCTCTCACAGCCACAGCAAGGATGGACTGGAGATCCTCCGGAGTACGGGCCACAAAAGCACAGTCGTCTGCATACTGCAGCTCCAGAACTCACTCTCCACAGAGTTTAGTGGTTGCGTGGAGCCTCCTAATGTTAAAGAGATTGCCATCTAGTCTGAAGTCCACACCCCTGTCTCACCCCTGTGTGTACAAGGAAGGGTTTTTTCCACTGATGGTCACCCGAGCAATCATTCCATCGTGGACTGGTGGAGGATGTTAACAAATGTATTGGGACAGCCAAACCTGAGGACATCCCTTAAGAGCTCTCTTTGCACAGTGTCAAAAGCATTGAAGAGGTCAACAAAGGCCATAAACAGGTCCTGATATTGCTCCCGGCACTTTTCCTGAAGCTGTCAGGCTGTGAAGATCATGTTGATCGTACTCCTCTTCCTTCGAAATCCACACTGCGATTCAGGCAGCATTGACTCAGTGATGTTACTGATGAGTCTCTGAAGCAACACCCTACCCAGGACTTTACAACAATGTTTGAATCTCTCCATTGTTGTGGGATGTTCTCATCAGTCCAGGCCTTGGTAATGTACCGGTATATGGTGCACATACACATGTACCCTCACTACTTTAGTAGCTCAACAGGGATATTATCTGCACCAGGGGACTTGTTGTTCTTAAGGGAACGAACAGCTGACAGAACCTCATGGAATTTGGTGTTAGACTGAGGTCATGGATGGGAGGATGTTTAGGCAGTTCGTCCAGGATGGTGGAGTCTGCATCAGTCCTGATTAAGCAGGATGTCAAAGTGTTCAGCCAACCTCAAAAGGATAGTCAAGTCAAGTCATTTTTATTTGTATAAGCGCCTTTCACAACAAACATTGTGTACACCCTCTGTACCGGCAACACACACACACACTCACACACACACACACACACACACACACACACACTCCTCAATACTGTTTCACGGAGTCAGAATGAATGCGGCAGAGAGAGAGAGTTGAGCTGTCATTGTGTGTGTGTGTGTGTGTGTGTGTGTGTGTGTGTGTGTGTGTGTGTGTGTGTGTGTGTGTGTGTGTGTGTGTGTGAGTGAGTGTGAGTGTGCATGCGAGGGAATGTTTGGTGGGAATTCATTGAGAATGAATCCTGTGAGAACCAAATCTTGCCACCATCCCACTTCCCATCATGTTCTGCTCCCTCTTGCCACATGGAGACAGACAATGCTGGCAAGCAGTTTGGCTTAATTTAAAACAGGAGGTCTTTTTGCTGTTTGGAGGCTTTATTGAAGAGTTTTGGTTCTTTTCAGATGGCAAGATTGGCTCACTTTTACTTTTCTTCAACAAAAGAGAAATGCCAGATATAATTTATTTTCCTGAGATGTTCTGGGATGCTTTTGATGAAAAGATCTTGATGCCATGAGATTACATTTAAATTAATAAATTGGCAAATAGTATTTAACAATTTATTAATTCAAATATAAATATAAATGCTATAACTGGTCAACCATTACAAAAGTTTTGAATTGAGAATTTTCTGAATTTTTCTGTCATTTAGTTTACAGCTAAAGTGTTTAATTGCTTTGATAGCGCCATAGAGCCACAGCGTTTACATGTTTAGGGTAAATCAACTGTAAGCCCGTTTATCGGTCCAATGGCGGTCTCCAATAATACGGGTGAAGGTCTCTGCGCGTTATTGTCTTTCTTGTTACGCAACACAAGATTAAATGAAATATATTTTCTCTTATGTATTACCTCGTTATTTCATCTGACTCCATAAATGAAAAAGGTTTTAATGATATCTGAGCATAATTAAAAGTGAGCGAATGTTTGATTATTCCTTTTAACTCCTTTAATTGTATTTTACCCGTTCAGATTAGGAAACTATGTCGCTTTGAGGCCCTCGCGTGTTTTCTCTACACCGCGGGTCTCACGATCACAAGCGGTCAGTATTGGATCATCAAACAGAGGTAATTGCTATATACCTGAGATCGGTCACGTTCACGTATCACACAATCAAAGATACTTCAGTATAGCCCCATGGAATTGCACACACTTGAATGTAACTTAACGTTTTCTTCAGTAGAGGTCACGGCCACTATTACAGATGTAGTTGACCAACATAACTTCTCTTATAATAGCTTTGGATTGGCCATGCGTGGTTTCCCTCGTACACTTATCTGGAGAAACGTCAAATTAAAACAGAGGTAAGACACACCCGAATTTAGATTGGTCAAGCAGCGTTTGCTGTTCTAAACGGAAATTCCCTTTTTGTCTTTGCAAACCAAGTACACTTGAATTGATGCCAAATATTAGTCGTCACTAATATGACGCAGACTTGCGGTAACATACGAATCGTTCAATCTGTTTGGGAAACACAATGTCAGAGTCAGTCAGAATAAAATCAAATGTGTACAATTTATTGACCAGGTAACATAATCAATTCATCAATTCCAATTAGATAGTGATAAGTCAAATTTAGAAATTGTATCAAAACCAAAGAAATTCTAATTGCAATCACCTGATATAAATTACACACAGTAAACTGTGTGAGATCGTCTGACTACAGAGAACCATGAACGATATGTCACATCTCCTTAAATACCCAGATAATTCAATATGCTTACCAAATGGTGGTGTCTGTCATTATAATTAGATTTTGGTCCCCTATTGAGGGGATTCCTGTAGATTTACATACAGGAGGTATGGAGGATCTGGGGGAGGGCACACCTTTAAGGGGCACACCACAGTTCTCATATTTTATTACTTCTTTTTGCTTTTCATTATGGCTGGGAGGATGAGACCAGTTTACCAGGCGGACTGAGACACTTTAAATGATACCAAACATGTTATAGTTACCTTTTTGTCCACACTTCACATTGCATATGTTTTTAGTGAGCTTTAAGTGAGAAGGAGAAGGAGTGAGATGAAAAGACTTTAGAAGGGAGGTGTTAGCTGCACAGTTTGTTGCATCTCGGATGTTGCTGTAACATATGCAAGAGAGAGTTCAGATGTTAATTCTCATGAGAGCCTTTTGTTTTCTCGAGGAGTAGCCCAGGCTCACTGGCACCAGCCTTACACACCCTATTACAACCTAAGGCTGATTTAGGGTTGATGTGAAAAAATATTTTAATATGTTTGAAATATAATTCAAAATATTTAATGTGGATAAAAAAAATTTACATAGAAAAAAAAAAAGACAATTACTTTATTTTATTTTTTTATAGTGACAGTAGTGGCTAATACCAAGTTACCATTGTTGGATGTAATTCAGTTACATAGTCATTAGTTACTGTAATCTAACTACTTCTAGTAAAAAAAGTAGTGTAATGCATTACATTTTTTTATTCTTATGATCAGATTAGAGTTAATGACTTTCAAATAATATAATTATTTGTAAGTATATTATAGGGCAGTGTTTTCCAACCTTTTTTCTGCCACGGCACACTTTTTACGACTAAAAAAAGTCTACGGCACACCACTATCCCACATAGGCTAACCATCGTCAATATTTTTCCTTTTCAAGAACTTGTCCATGTTTTCTGTCTGTTTGTAGCGTGTTTATTTGTAATGTTTGAAATTCTGCTATGCAGGAAAAAAAACACAATAAAGAGTATTTTGGTGTGGCTTGCTTCTGTTTCACAAATTTGTTCAAAAACGTCCTTACCTTCTCCTTTATTAAAACTTGCATGGCTACAAATCTACTGACTTACAAATCCTACAGTAGCCTATTTAAACTGCTGAGCATAGCTTTTATAAGAAAATACCACAATAATAGACAAATAAAAATCATTTTGAGTTTCAATAATGTTCTTTCATCATTATAAAGCTCATTTCACATGAGTTGAGTCGAGATGTCAAAGCTCCGTTCATGTGAAAGACCCTTAACGAGTATAAATTTCACTCACTTTTGCACAATATTCATTGCTCTTCACCATCAAAAAATTTACCGATTATGGTTTCATAATGGTGAATTTCTCCAAAAGGTGAGGAGTTTGGATCCCTGAAATTATTACTTTTTTAAATGCATTCATTTATTTTGTGGAATTTTATAATTTTCCACGGCACACCTGACAATCTTTCACAGCACACTAGTGTGCCACGGCACAGTGGTTGGGAAACACTGTAATAGTGATGCTTATATCTAATGTATTATTTATGTAGAATAACACTGAACAAGAAAGAAATATAGACATTATTTTGAATTTGTTGAGTGAAACATTATTTGAGAAATGAACTTAAAAATAAAGTAATCAGTAATATGATTCCTTTTCAATTAACTAATTAGTAAAGTAATTTGATTACAATTTCTGAGAAATAATAGGTAATTTGTAGTGGATGACCATTTTTATGTAACTTACCGAAAACCTAAATTACCAACATTTTACAGTATATAATAACAATGTTATTTTGGTGGAAAGTATTGTGTTACTTTTTTATTCTTCTAAGGGATGGTGTTCATCATATACCAATAAGAGGGACAATACTTTCTGCTAATGTAATATTTCCAACAGAAACAGAAAAAAATCACCATTTACCATAGCAAAAAACCCACAAGGCAGATCTTTCCTCCATCAAAAAAACAAAAGAACAAGCCATTAAGAGACTAAATCAGGATGTACAACACCAATATCTTATGAGTAATTAATGAGTCCACAAGATCAGAGCTGTAGACAAGAGAGTTTGTAGCAACAAGGAGAAACAAGAGCGGAAGGAGGTAACCCATTAGGAATCCAAAAGCACAGTGTGGGATTTATATATACAGTATGTCTCTGGATATGAGTGCTAGAGCTGAGTGCCATCTAAAGAAGCATAATCGCTACTGGTTCAGCCCTCTAATGAGACCAGATTCAATAAAAAGACACTTAGGAGACCACGAGCGGAAGAGACAATGCAAATAGAGTCTATTCTCAGCCTGGATGTCTGTTTCTTAGAAAGCAGAGATGAAGCAATGGGGCTGTGATGTTTATTTGATTTAGGATTTTAGTTCTTTAAAGTGAGACACTATCCACTGCATTGCATTGACAAGAGAGACCAGAATGATTTTCTTGGTAAAAAAAAAAAAAAAAAATAGGCAGTCAAAACATGTACTATAATTAAATATTTGCGATGAATATCATGGCTTCTTTTGAAAAACTGTCAATAAAAAATAGTGTAGTTACAGCTATCTACCACTAGGAGTCAACTGCAGAATCTAACCTACCAAAAATCTGGCCTCATGGTCGGCACCTGTCCCTCTGGGGCATTGAGTTCAACCAATGCAAAGTATCGGTACAATTAAACAAGAAATAATTATGCTCATGATGTAACGTGTTAGTGCCAGTGAATGTATTGTGGAGTGGAGGTATTGTGTGTGCTCTTCCATGATTTCATTCCTACATTCAATGATTTCAAACGACCAATTCTGTATTCAGTTATTCCGAAGAATCTGGAATTCCACAAGGCTTGACACCTATTATCAAATTCAGTTTTCATCTTCTTTACAAGCCTTCGTTTCATTCACCCCGTCACTATTTAAATCACAACGCATTAGCGTGCAGCAACTCAAGATTGTGCTGATATCCTTTGATAGCTGCCCCCTGTCACCCCACTCCCTCCAGGTTTCTACCCTGCTTTTGTTTCCCTGTGAACTTGGCCTCTTTGGAGGCCCACACAAAAGCATCCTAAGTAGCGAGAGTCCCGTTTGTCACTGCGCCACACACAGACAGCAATCCACCGACTCGGTGCGAGACCAAAACACCCCCAACGGTCTCCACTCCACAATACATTCACTAGCACAAATACGTTACATCATGAGCATCATTTTTTCTTGTTTAATTGTACCGATACTTTGTTGAACTCATTGCCCCAGAGGGACAGGTGCAGACCATGAAGCCAAATGTTTGGTTTAGATTCTGCAGTTGGACCCTAGTGGTAGATAGCTGTAACTACAACATTTCTTTATTGACAGTTTTTCAAAAGAAGCCATGATATTCATCACAAATATTTAATTATAGTAGATGTTTTGCCAGTGCCTATTTTTTTTTTTACCAAGAAAATTAAAAACAGACACTCCATAACAGTCAAAGACCAACAATTTAACAATAATGAAATAAGACAGATCGCAAGAATTCATCCAGTGTGAACCGCCCTTTAGGGTCAGAGAGAGTGGAAAATGCTAACTGTATATAAAATAAATTATGACTGTTTTTGTTTCAAGACTTTTTGGTAAAAAGTTAATAAAATTGTACAAATGTGTCTTTTAAGGGATAGTTCAGCCAAAAATGTAAATTCTGTCAAAATGTTCCAATCTTCATGCTGATACAAACACGTATGACTTTCTTTCTAAAATGGAACACAAAATGAGATGTTAGGCACAATGTTTTCCTATCACATTTATTTTATGGAAAAGTACAATAAATAAGTAAATGGTGACATGCCTAACATCTCCATTTGTGTTCCACTGAAAAATGGAAGTCATGATGTTGAATAAATAATGACATCTTTTTAATTTTTGGCTTGACTATCACTTTTATTACTTTAACTTCTTTTGAAAGACTCTGCTCAGAAATGGCGCTTTTGAGTGCTTTGGAAAAAACCACAGCATTCATAAACATGGGCCAAAAACTCTTGTGGAAACTTCCTACTTGATTTCCTTGGCTCTGACCCCATCCATCCCACCCACAATGCCCTGCTGGAATTCCTGGTGGGAGGGTGAACTCAGGGGGGCTCCCAGCAGCATTCCTCCACAGCGATTCCAGCTAATGGATCAAGATTGGAGAGGAGGAGGTCAGAGACAAGAGAAGGGGGAAGTTCATATTTGGGGTTGGGCTTTGCCAGTTTCTTCCCATGGCCCTCATGGACAAGCTACACCAGAAGACAGCGTGCACACACACATTGCAAAAGAGAGACCCGTCAAAACCAATTATGGATGATGGGGGGCAGCCCAAAAAGACTATGGATATAGGATAAAATTGGGGTCACTGAAAGAGTTCACAGAGGCCTTTCATGGAAACCAAGAGGTTACTGAGCACCGACCTGTGGCTCTTTGTCTTGTTGAATCCATGTTTGAGATTAAAGACCCCATGAAATCAAAATTGAAGTTTTGTGTCTTTTAGTCCAAATCTATTAGCTTTGAGGTCATCTATATGCTAGTGTTCTCTTAAAAGTAGCTGCCTGTTCTTGTGATTTCGTGACTGCTGCAACATTTTTGTAAAATTATAATACATGGCTCCTTACATGTATTGTGACAGTTCCCAGGTGAAATGTGAGCTAAAAGGGAGTTAAATGTTACCCCAAAAAGATTGTTTTTATGGTTAAAGCCCAAAGTATACTTTAGTTTGGACACAAACGCTTAGTGTCTGATTTTAAACATTTATAATTGTTTAAGGCCTACTTTTACACTTCATATTTAATAACAATGAAAATAGTATGTAGTATACATTTTGTAAACTCTGCAGTATTCAGTAAGTAGGAAGCTAGTACCTCTTTGTGATCATAGCAAGTGAAAATCATGCAATTGTTCTGTGAAATTACAAAATATTTAGAAAATTGCACTGATGATCACAGAATGGTTAACTATGGTACACTTCGATCAAGGAGTTGTCCCAAAGTTCACGGCGACCAACCACATTAGTCAATGTTAGTCAAAGTAAATGTAAATTTCCAATGTAAAATCTGGGCCCCAAAGTAAAGCAATGTCCCAAGTGACACACTATACACTATGCACTAAATATACTATGCCATGTAGTGTATACATTTTCTAATTGTATTATCGTCCCAAATGTAACACGTTTACTACAAGGAAGCATTCACTGTTTAACAGCTGATGGAAGTTACATTTCAAGCGCACGCGTTGTGCTGTCACTAGCTTTAGCGAGTTAGCCAACCTCAGTTCAACATTTGTATCTTAAACAACGTCACACAGCTTGGGGTGATGGTAAAGCATTCAACTCACATTTGTAATGTGCTGTATTCACTGAAGTTTCGCTAGGATCTACATTGTTCATTGTTTACAATTATTTTGTCATGCCATCAGCACAGACAGGTAACTGTGCTCCGTGTACTGAGTGTATGAAGTTTCCATCATCACTCTGTTTTGCCGGTTGAAAAAGTGCATCATCCGGGAACTTAAAGTACACTTCTTTATGCTACAGCTTCAGTGTTAACATATTACTTGCACTACTTAATGCCGTTGAATAGTGCAGAAGTGAGCAGTTTGGGACACACCTCTTGTGTTTATCAATGGCAAATGTAAGAGATTCAAAATTGTTTGAATAGCAATGGCTCTCACAGGCTGCTTTTGTTGACACTATTTCTAAATAAACCACATTGAAGCAGTTACACAATCTACCTTTCTAAAAGTGTGTGGAAGTGGGCGACAGGGCAGTATGGATGTATTATACTCCAGAGCATCATGTGTGAGTGTGTATATTTAGCTGTGTTTCTGCTACTAGCATGCAGCCAGACTTGTTACCATGGGAACCATTTGCTCCAGTCTGGCATCACCACAAATGCATTTAGGCCTTAATATGTGATAAACCCTTGGACTGTTATACGAAACAGACATGCTTGATAAAAAGTGGACAGCAATGTTAATTGCATCATAGATGATGCTATCTGAATTTCCTGGTGATCAGTGGTCAATCAGAGATACCCCAAATCCTGCAAAAACAGTCAGCAGTTGTTTAAACTAAAAGTAATACTTGTATGGACTAGTATGGATCATTCCAGAACAAGCGATGAAATCAGTCCTGTTTCTGAGGAACATTAATTAAAAACAACAACAAGGACTGAAAGTCATAAGCTGAGGCTGGACATAAACAGTACTAGCATCAGATGAAATATTTGTGAAAAGAAAATGAAAGAGCACTGATATAAAATATATGTGTTCAGGAAGCATACAAATTCACTTGATATTCGCGCCAGGAACGTCGTTGTTTATATTCAAAAGGCAGCTAAACGCTAGTTGTCGTATTATGTGACGTAGATGTTATAGAGCGCCATCTGCTGGTAATACCTGAACAGTTGAACGGCATCATTACCACACATACACTAACGAGGTTAATACATTTTATAATTAGGCTGCGCAGCCCCTAAATACATATTTATGTAATTATTTACTCACCTATTATGTTATTTTCCCGTAGTACACAAATTAAAACGTTTTGAAGGATCTTCTTGCAGCGTTTTCCTCAGTGAAGGGGACGGGTGACGTCGAGCTCCAAAGAGACATTTGTGAGAAAAACAAAAACTCAATACAGTCCAAAATATTTCAGTCTATTTTTACATTTCAATTGTAGAATTGTTCACTTGTATTACAAATTTCCATCTAACTGAACTGAATAAATGTGTCATGTAAGTGAAATGTGTAAATTTGTAAATGTGTAAAGAAGAAAGAATTATATATATATGTGTGTGTGTGTGTGTGTGTGTGTGTGTGTGTGTGTGTGTGTGTGTGTGTGTGTGTGTGTGTGTGTGTGTGTGTGTGTGTGTGTGTGTGTGTGTGTGTGTATTGCATTTTCCTTTAATAAATCTGATGATTGTCATCCTAGATAACATTCTAAGAACTTAGCTAACGTTCTCTCAAAGTTTTTGCAGTAATAATAAAGGTGCACTCAGTCATTTTTTTCCCCCTCATTAAAAAAAAGTTTTATTCCAAAATAAATTAATTGCATTTTTGAAACATACAATCATGAATACTCACACAAGATGAGGAATGTAGTCATATCAGTAACCTCATAAAAGCTGTTTAAATCTAAACGGAGAGGGTCCACACATGGGGGCTGCCATGTTATGAACACATGACCAGCCGGACCAAATAGTTAGTCCAAATGACACTAACAAAAAAGTTACTGAGTGCACCTTTAATAAAAACTTTGTTCAACATTTTCTGTTGTTAATAAACTTTCTCAAAACGTTTGCATGCAAACATTGTTCATACATTGCACATTGTAAAAAATATTTTCACAATTTGTCATCACAACTTTTCTCTTGAATCTAATTTAAGCTTACAGTTACTAATGTTGTCGTTTATGAGAAAACATTTTGTGCAATGAGAAAATAATGTTCCAATAACGCTTTCCAGAATGTTCCTATAACCATGCAATGTTACTGGGAGAACGTTGAGAGTACGTGTGTACAAAAAGTAATTTTCCAATGAGGTTTTCCAGGAACGTTCCTATAACTGGGAGTTATTAACGTTCTTAGAATTTTCAGAAATAACGTTTTCACAACCTAATTGTAATGTTGTGAAAATGTTCTTAGAACATAAAATTGTAATCAGGGATTGTATTGTAGACCATGGTCTTTTGGCTGGTTTTAAAGGAGTTTTAGGATTAATCTACTTCATGCATACTAAAATAAAAATAAATGAAATCATAGGACTTACATTGTCATTAAACTTCTAATGATTTGCATCTACATCTAATACTAACGACGTGCACAAAGTAATATTTCATGTAATATTACTTCTTTCATTTCATTAATTAAACTATATGAACTGTTTGAGCATGGCACTAGCAACAGGTCATCAGGAGTTTGATTCCCAGGGAACACAAATGGACGGACATTTCAAATAAGTTGAGAATCAAACAGCATACTGGAAATGTGAACCTTTAATGTAGTGTTAGTCACTTTGGATAACATTGTCTGTTAAATAAATAATTGAAAGTGTTCTAAAAATGTACAAGAAATGGGTTTATTGACCCCATGAGTATATGAGTAATCATTGCTGAATAACACAGAAAATGTTCAGGCTTAGAATCATTTATGACAACAAATATATTCACACTTCCAGTGTCAGGTCATTTTGACATTTCTGACCTGACCCTTATTTCCCGATCATGACCTTCTTTTGTTTTTAAAATATGTATAACTGAAGCCTTAGTGGAAGTAGAAGAGTCTTTTCCAGTACAGGGCCAGTGAACTTCTTCTTTCTGGTAAACTGAAACTCCCACATTTCACTTTCACTGAAATGGCTTCCTTTTTCAAAATGCCAGGTGAGGCTTGGCACAGGAAAAAAAGCAAGAGAAAAGGTCCTAAATTATTTACTAGCCTTTTTAGCAGATGTTTCCCATTGTTGTATTATGAGAAATTTACAGTAATCACTCAAATCTGAATAGCACACTACCATACTTCTCTTACTGTTGCTGAAGCACAGTGCACATTTTTTGAATGCATGGTCCAGTATTAACTCTTGCCAAGCGCCATATGCAAGAAAAAAAATTACTGTGGTGAGTAAATAAAAGTTAGACTACTGCCAGTAAATTTATGAGGAACTGAAATATCATATGACTATAAATTTTGAACTGTAACTAAGATGCAGAACTTTTGTTTCTGTTTGTTTGTTTCTTTCTTTCTTTTTTTTTTACAGTTATTTCAGTCTAATGGGATTAGACCCATATCCTGCTAAAACAAATTAAATAAAAATAACAGCTTAAACCAGCATATGGTTGTTTGCTGAGCTTGATTAAGCTGGTATGAGCTGATTTAGCTGGACAGCTAAATTCCCAGAAATCCTTAAAACTTCATGACTAAAACCATCAAACTAGACCAGCCTGACCAGAAACCAGCTTCGTGGCCAGCAAGACCAGCAAAGCACCTTTCATTGGCTGCTTTTTTTATTACATTTTTTCAACAAGGTATGGACAAATAAATCAAATGTATATTGACGCATTGCATACAGAATATATTGACAATATTATCACCAGATATAAAGCAGGATTCAAAACAGGAAGTCATATGACAAGAGCACAAAAATGAAAATTTAATATTCAAATCACGTTCTAAGTCTTTACCACTAGAGGACGTTGTTGACAAACCTGTTGGCATTTGTCCTCTGTTGGTGCGTTTTGAAGGGGTTTCTCTGGGTTTTAGTCTGCTGTTGTTCCTAAAACATTAACACAGGCAGCTAAAAAATATAATACTTTTTATAAAATTTTGGCCTACAAAATGTGCTTGACATATTGTTTAAGATATATGGTACTTAAATGATATATCAATATAGCTATTACACATGTGCTTGACTTTTAACAGACCATTAACTCTTTTATGTGGTCAGTGAAATCTGATACACACATAAATCTATTTTCTAGTCACTCACTGGTTTCTAGAGCAGCTCCAGGCGGTACAGTCACATGAACATAACTGATCTTCCCTGCAAGGCTTTCAAGCACAATTCCAAGACTGCCAAACTAAATATAAAACTAAAGATAACCAATACTCTTGAAGGAACAATTACTAGTGCTATTATCCACTTGCAAGGGTCAATGTTCAAAAGACCTTTAGCTCTTTTACATCCTAATGAAATGTTATAGAGGTATCTTAATATGATAGTAGATTGTATGTGTTCTGCCATATATACTGTATTATACTTCTATCAGGAAGACTTGTGGACTTGAGTAAAATTTATTTGAGATTTATTTGATGAATATTAAACAGAAAAGTAATGTCTCTCTCTTTGGCATAGGCCCCGTCTGGCAGTCTGAAGAAGTTGTACTGTAACCGTCATATCCAGCAGGGGAGGAGCCTACCCCCGTGCAGGATGGGACTCAACTGGTGGTGGTGGGGTGGTGGAGGTTGCCGTGTTAACTCCCTGAAACAGCAATGTGATAGATTGTGAGCAGACTTATAAAGCAATGGCTTACATGTGATTGGCTGGGAATTACCCAGCTAGTGGTGCGATGATGTACAGCTGCTAGTCTTCCTGCTAGAACTGCGCTGTGCTTACATTAACTGCAGATTTCTATGGCTCATTGCATGGTATTAATCTTGCATTCATGAATCAGACCTAATTATATAAGAAAAGTTAATGTAATGAAAATGAAAATTATTTATAAAGATGCGTCTTTATAAAGATGCCTTTCTGTATTTGTGTGATTCATGGATGCAGTCGTTATCTCTCCACCTCCAATGGCCACAAGTACTGTCTCACATGTCTGGGCAGCGATCACATTGAGGCAGCGTTTGGATGAAGGTTTGGATGGTTCATGTACTGACTGACCATGGAAACGTTGCGGTCATGGCTTTCCTTCTTCCGGGGGAAAGCCACTCCAACTGCTTCCCGCGTTGCACCTTCTACCTACGTGTACGTAGGTACACTGGCGCTGGATGCAATTTGGGGAGTTCAATGGGCGCGATCTTGCCGGGTAAATCCCTGTGGACCCCCCAGTTCGCATGCATGCTTGTTTGCCCCTGTTGAGTTCCGAGATGAGACCAGCTTGCCTCATGGCCAGCTTAATGTCTCATTTGGAGCTCACGAGCAGGATGAGTTCTCGATCGCTGCATTGGATGATTTCAGACGCAGAAGACTCGACTGGACTGCCACCTTTGTCTCTGCCTGCCCAGTCTGAGGCCGACGTAGAGCTGACCGCTATGCTTGCCCGGGCTGCTGCAGTATCGGGTTGGACTGAACCCTCCATCCTCCCCTGAGCCCTTGGGGCTAGATGATTGGTTCCTGGGTTCAGGGCGCTGCTCACGGATTCTGAACCCATCTACTCGCCGAGGGCATCCCTCTGTGGCAGTACCCGTAACGGTTTTTTTTTTCAAAGTTAATTTTAATTGAAGGATTCTACATTACAAAATTATTATTTAAGTGAGCAAATTTAACTTTTAACATTTTTAATAGAACATTTAACATTTTATAAGATCTGATTTGAGTTTCGGACACGTTGAAATATTTGTGCGACTAGACCGCATGTGACCGCCCAGACGTATTCATTCAAATGTCAAGTCAAGTCAAGTGGTTTTTATTGTCGTTTCAACCATATACAGTTAGTATAGTACACAGCAAAACGAGACAACGTTCCTCCAGGACCATGTGCTACATAAAAACAACAAAGGACCAACACAGGACCACATGAGACAACACAACGAAATAAAATACCTATATGAACTACCTATATATACCTATATAAAGTGCACGTGCAAACATGTGCAGAGTACGGGACAGTACAACAAATTACTGACAATGAACAGGACAATAGACACAGTGCAGCGCCGACCAGTACTCAGTAGTGCAAAAAGATGACAGTTTCTAAAAATGTAAACATAACATACTATGAGATAGTGTCCTATGCACATAGCAGTTATTGAGGTAGCAGACAGTTATAAAGTGACAGTAATTAAAGTGCAACTCAGGACACGTGTGTGTGTGTGTGTGTCAAACCAGTCTCTGAGTATTGAGGAGTCTGATGGCTTGGGGGAAGAATCTGTTACACAGTCTGGCCATGAGGGCCCGAATGCTTCGGTACCTCTTGCCAGACGGCAGGAGGGTAAAGAATTTGTGTGAGGGGTGTGTGGGGTCGTCCACAATGCTGGTTGCTTTGCGGATACAGTGTTTTTTGTAAATGTCTTTGATGGAGGGAAGAGAGACCCCAATGATCTTCTCAGCTGTCCTCACTATCCTCTGCAGGGCTTTGCGGTCCGAAACAGTGCAAGTCCCAAACCAGGCAGTGATGCAGCTGCTCAGGATGCTCTCAATAGTCCCTCTATAGAATGTAGTGAGGATGGGGGGTGGGAGATGTGCTTTCCTCAGCCTTCGAAGAAAGTAGAGACGCTGCTGGGCTTACTTGGTGATAGAGCTGGTGTTGAGGGACCAGGTGAGGTTCTCCGCCAGGTGAACACCAAGGAATTTGGTGCTTTTGACGATCTCCACAGAGGAGCCGTCGATGTTCAGCGGAGTGTGTTCACCTTGTGCTCTCCTAAAGTCAACAACCATCTCTTTTGTTTTGTCGACATTCAGGGACAGGTTGTTGGCTCTACACCAGTTCGTCAGCCGCTGCACCTCCTCTCTGTATGCTGACTCGTCGTTCTTGCTGATGAGACCCACCACGGTTGTGTCATCGGCGAACTTGACGATGTGGTTCGAGCTGTGCATTGCTGCACAGTCGTGAGTCAGCAGAGTGAAGAGCAGTGGACTGAGCACACAGCCCTGGGGGGCCCCAGTGCTCGGTGTGGTGGTGGTGGAGAAGCTATTCCCGATCCGGACTGACTGAGGTCTCCCAGTCAGGAAGTCCATGATCCAGTGGCCCAGCAGGTTCAGCTTTCCAATCAGGTGCTGGGGAATGATTGTGTTGAATGCTGAGCTGAAATCTATGAACAGCATTCAAACGTATGAGTCCTTATTGTCTAGGTGGGTGAGGGCCAGATGGAGGGTTGTGGCGATGGCATCGTCCGTTGAACGGTTTGGACGATACGCAAACTGTAGTGGGTCTAGTGAGGGGGGCAGCTGGGTCTTAATGTGCCTCATGACGAGCCTCTCGAAGCACTTCATGATGATGGGTGTAAGTGCGACGGGACGGTAGTCATTGAGGCAGGACACTGAAGAGTTCTTTGGCATGGGGATGATGGTGGTGGCCTTGAAGCACGTTGGAACGACGGCGCTGCTCAGAGAGATGTTGAAGATGTCGGTAAGAACATCTGCTAGCTGGTCTGCACATCCTCTGAGCACTCTGCCAGGAATGTTGTCTGGTCCAGCAGCCTTCCGTGGGTTGACTCTACGTAGAGTTTTCCTCATATCTGCCGTGGTAAGACGTTCGTTGGGAGGCACTTCAAACCGAGCGTAGAAGTCGTTCAGCGCATCTGGAAGGGAGGCATCTTTGTCACAGGCAACTGATGTTGTCCTGTAGTTGGTGATGGCCTGGATGCCCTGCCACATGCGCCGCGTGTCACCGCTGTCCTGGAAGTGACTGTGGATTCTCTGGGCGTGTGCGCGCTTTGCCTCTCTGATTGCCCGTGACAGTTTAGCCCTAGCTGTTCTTAGGGCTGCCTTATCGCCTGCTCTGAAGGCGGAGTCTCGGGACCTCAGCAGCGTGCGCACCTCCGCAGTTATCCACGGCTTCTGGTTGGAGCGTGTGGTGATGGTCTTGGAGAAAGTGACATCATCAATGCACTTGCTGATGTAGCTGGTCACTGATGCTGTGTATTCACCATACGTAGAATCACCATATGTTGCAGCGTCCCTGAACATGTGCCAGTCAGTACACTCAAAACAGTCCTGAAGAGCAGAGATGGCTCCTGCTGGCCAGGTTTTCACCTGCTTCTGAAGCGGTTTTGTGCGTCTGACGAGCGGTCTGTATGCTGGAATTAACATAACAGAGATGTGGTCTGAGTAGCCGAGGTGGGGGCGGGGCTCCCCCAAAACTATGAGCCTGAAGTGAGAAACACTGATGTTTTGTTTTTCCCAGTCTTTTTTCTTAACTCCTACTACTTCTATATATATGTATATATATAAAAAAAAGGCTTTTGTAAATAAATAAAGTAAAGTAAATAAAGTTCCAAAGTGAAATGTCCACTGTGTGGCACAAAAAGGGAGTGAAATGTTATCTTGAACAGATGAGATTTTTAAGGTTAATGTTCTATCGAGATTGAAATCAACAAAACCTACCTCCCTACCCTAAACCTTAAACTTAAACCTGACCGATAGTGTCATTAAAAGCAAATGTGACATAAAAAACGAAATTTCTGAAGCAAACACATAACTTTGTGGTGCTACTATGACACTTTCAGCTCACATGTTGACTCGCATGCTCTTCAGGTCATTTGTATCACATAGTCGATCTACCGTGCAATTTGATCACACCCAAACAAGCTTGTAAATGTAGTTGGTTATGTAATGCAAATGACAAAATGAGTCATGCGCTATAGTAAAAGTGTTTATATGCCAAAAGATAGCATTGTGTGAGAATAAGAGTGAAAAGTAAGTGTTTATACCGTAATCTTACTCTTGATTTGAGTAAAAGGGGATAAAAGTCATTGTTGTTTTAGCGCCTCTATTGTTCATTCCACTTGGAAATTGCTTTATTACGTACAACAGGCCACATAAAAAAAAAAATTAATAATTTAATTTGTTTGCCAAAATGTTGTTATTGTAACATGATTCTATGACAAGGTTCGAATGCCACTAAGGGTAAAATATTACAGTAAAAAAGATGACTTAGCAAACCAATTGAATTTAACAACATTCTCTCTCACACAATCTCCTCTATTGTTTTCATTCTAGCTAGGAAAAAAAAAAACTTTTTCCTTTTATAATACTTAAGTATAATTTCATATGAACGTATGTTTTTGGCGAGATACTTTGACTTTTACTCAGTATCCATACACCCCTGTTAGTGTGTCGTTTTTAGTAGAAGATTAACTACAGACTTTTACAAAACAAAAAGTTACCAAATGTAAGAACAAAATCATCAATAAAAGTGGTGTAAATACACATTGAAACAGTGAAACCATGCAAGTGCATTAACTATTCAAGGCCGGTGCAATCTTGGAACACCAGCTTAGAAAATTGAAGTAAAATGTACATATTTCTTTTACCTGTAAACTTTACACAAATTAGCAAATAAATATGACAAGGTTTTCTGCTTTAGGATTGATACATGATGACTCATTGTAAAGATAACAAACAATCATAAATAATATTTACTTATAAGATAGAGCATTCATTTTTACATGTTTGAATTGAGTACAAATGTTGTTCATGCTTTAACTTATGAATGTAAAAAGTATATTTTATGCTATATTTTGTTTGTGTAATGGTTGCCTAAATACATAAATTAGAAAATCTTCAAATTCTTAAAAGAAACTTCCAAAATTCTATCATCACATATTTTACTGTGTATTTCAGGTAGAACATTTAGTCTTTTCATGTATGCATCCACCACAAATATATGTGCTCCTGTAGCTCTATTGGTAGATCACTGCACTAGTAACACCAGGGTCATAGGTTTGATTCCCAGGGAACATGTGAAATGATATAAAAACAAAATGTGTACCTTTGGAAAAAAAAGTCACTTTGGGAAAAAGTGTCTGCCAAATGTATATGACTAATTGCTGAATTCTATTGAACTGTAAACTGTTTTATACACCAGTAAACAGTCACTCAAAATGCCACTAGAAACACTGATAGTCTCAATTTCATCCACACCTTGATGATGTGTTTGAGCAAATATAGGTTTTACTCTCAAGACAAAATGCTCTCTTTAATATGTGAGCTGTCCTTACTCAAGCTGCCATTACACACAGGTCTTCACACTTCATTACTCAAGCTCATAACATTCATAAGCTGCTTGCTATAAATATTTAACAGCACTACTATTATGGATCAAATGGCAGTGACATCATACAAATCAATTAAAAAAATTCAGTACATTCCTGTTCTGATTTATTACTCAGCTTAATACAGTTCTTAATACAATTAATTCTTTACAGCTAACAATTCTGAGATGTAAAGTCACAATTGTGTTTCACAATCTTGCCATTACAAGAAATAAAGTCACTACTGCAAAATAAAAACGCAGAACTCTGCGATATCACTATTGCAAGAAATAAAGTTCAATTGTGAGATATAAAGTCATGAGTGAGTTTACATCTCAGAGTTTTGAGATATAAACTTGCAGTTATGAGAAATATAGTACGAATTAAAATGCGATTAAAAAGGCATAATGGTCTTTTGGAATGGATCTGGTTTTCATGCGTTGGAAAGAACCTTTTTTTATAGTATACTGAGGAAAAAAGATTAAGTATTTTTATATTGAATAAATTAAAGTGTGAATTTGAAAATATGAAGTAAATTTGACATGTGTACTCAATTCAAACACAAAAAGTAATGCTCTAGCTTATGAGTAAAGATTATTTATGATAGTTTTTTCAACTTTACAGTTCTTATGCACAAGGTTTGGAGGGTTACTTTTGAAATGTACTCCACTACAGATTACAGAATTCATGCTGTAAAATGTCATTTGTAACATATTCCATTAGATTACTCAAGGTCAGTAACGTATTCTAAATACTTTGGATTACTTCTTCAGCTCTGGTAGATTTTTTTACTGGAAAACAATACAAAAATTATTATCAAGAATATGAATTTTGCCCTAATATCAAAGGTCTTACTAGAAAAAAGAAATTATGATCTAACGTGAATTTTCTTGATTAAAAAATCTGATCTTGTCTGGTAACATGTGCATGTTAAATGGCTAGAAATAGCATTTTAGCTTAGCGTAAAGCTGACAATTTACACAAGGTTTATTTCTATTTCTTCTGCTCCAAACTTACTTCAAACTTACTTCTCCGTTTGCTCGTATGAATGTGACACATCATAAGAAAGTATTTCACTGCTGTTCATATGCAGTCTGGATCAGTCGCATAATTCAAATGTACTTACAAAAACTTGGGGAAATAAAAATTAAGTAAATCTTACTAGCAATTTTTTGTCATTTTATGCACACATTTTGCAGAAAGAAAGTCTTTGAGAATTGTGCTTACTTGCCATAAAAAAGAATATCCAAAACAATACTAATGGGAAAAATATATTTTATTAAAAATGTATTTTCTTTATGCAAAATAATCTTTTGAATTTAGGTTGGTTCACTTTATTATCCACATTGTGGAAAATTGTCTCTGGCTTCACCATACAATACATCACAAAAAAAAAAAAAATAATAAATATATATATATATATATATATATATATATATATATATATATATATATATATATATATATATATATATATACATTAAAAAGGCATACAAGACAAGACAGAATCACCAATCCCTTGCATTATAAATGTTAACAGCATTGGGCACAAAATAAATCTGATAAACGTTCTTCATTGCACGTGGTTGCCTATAAAGTCTCCCTGATGGCAAAAGGTGAAACTCACCATGAAGAGGGTGAGACACATCCCTTACTATCACTAAAGCCTTTTGCTTGACTTTACATGTACTATATAGATCATTCAAATGTCTCTGTGTCTTGCCGATTATCTTACTGGCTTCATTTACAATCTAGGTCATCTTGACCCTGTTTTTAACACTCAAATTACCATACCACAAGGTCATGTTAAAAGTTAAAATACTTTCAACTAAATTCTTATAGACCATTTCAATTATGTTCTTACTCACACCAAAATTTTTTAACCTCTTGATCAAATACAACCTTTGTTGAGCTTTCTTACAAATGCTGTCAGTATTCTCTATATAACTAAGGTGAGCATCTATGTGTGTCCCCAAATACTTAAAATTACAAACAAATTAAATTGGATTCCCACAAAGTATTACAGGTCCCAACTTCAAAATATTCCGCTTATCTCCAGTAATTACCAATTCTTTTGTTTTATCCACATTTATCACAAGTGCACTCAGCTGACACCACTCAAATAGGGCTTTTATGTGCTCTTGGTATGTGCGCGTCCTACCTATCTCTCCAACTTTGCAAAAGACCCACAAGAGCAATATCATCAGCATATTTAAAAAGACTAAACACCTTATTTCTAATTGTAAACTCATTAATATACAAAGAAAAGAGTAACGGTGATAAACTTGCTCCTTGTGGGGTTTAGTGTGAAATATGACTCTTCTTGACATCTTGACTTGAGATTCACCCTTGAACACTGTGTAATGGAATCTGTATCGCTCAGTATTCCTGCCTGTTCCTATATGTGCTTTATTCTTTATGAAAATCATGCAATAATATCAATGCACATAATCCTGCTGTAGGCATCGCAGGGCACAGAGGGTGAACATTACCAAGCATGTTTGGCTCCCATTGCTGGCTCTTTGTTTGTTTTGATGATTGGAGGGAGATAGACATTCCCTGACTGTTTTAGAAGTGATGGCTACTGTCCGTACTATCACACCATTCCGAGGTTTGATTTAAACCTCTCTGTAAGACAACGCTCTGCTACCATGCTCTCTGTTGACAAAACACTTCATATCTTGCTCGCTACCAACTAGAGTGTGGGATTAGTGGCCGCCTTTGTGTGTTTGTGTATGTGTGTGTGTATGTGTAAGTGTAAGTGTGAGGACTATATGGAAGTTTCAAACATTCTTGTCACATTTGCGAATTTGAGTAATCCTGCTGATACCCCACTACATCATAGCTGGCATTCTCCTGCTGGGTTTGGCAGCGGGGGGATCGTGCTTCGCAATTCTGTACACTTAACACAGGAGAATATCTCTCTCAGACATACAGTCCTTAGATCAGATTACATGATGTAAATTGTTCTGAATTTGAAAGTTGAATTCTGGTCTTTTTTCTGTCCTTAATTCAGGTGCATTACCACATTATCACTGGGTTTCGGATTTCTGGGATTTTGGTGATGATATTCCTTACAAAAATCCACTATGATTTTACTAACTGCAGTAATGTATAAAATGGAAGTTTCACACTAAATAATTTACTAGTGGAGTGAAGGATTATACATTGGTACATATAACCCATAATTCTTACTGAAGTAATTTCTCTACCAGTGACGAACCTTTATTTGTAAGAGTGTATGGCTACAATACAAGAACTACTGTTAACATTCATGAGGGAAAGAGCATTTGGCACACATTTCAAATGCTACCGCATGTGTGATGGTATTGAAACCACCTTGTTCATTAGTGTCATATTTATCAGTCTTCAACGCACTCTACGGTCCAACCCAAAATCCGGCCTAAGCTCTGTTTCAAAGAGCGCTTGCCAGAGACAGTAATTAGCCTGTAAAAATAGCATCTATTGAATCCACAGTTTCTAGAAAAGGGCTCTACCGAGACCTCTTGCCCACTAATTCATCACCAGAGAGGACAGACACGCACCGACACGCACACACAAAGAAGCGTCTGGCATCTGCATCTGAAACTATATCTCACAAGGCTGTCTGCACCTTCTACATCCTCTCTGGATCAAAATCCCCTCTCTGCTAAAATAAACCCTTTCTTTCCTTGTCCTAACCTCCTCTCTGACATAAAGACACCAGGCCAGAAGTCAGAAGTAAGAAGCCACTTGGTCACACACTAAAAGAATTTACACTTTCACTGTCACCTCGTTTTAAGATTATAGGCCTACATGATGTCTGTTGTGCATTAGATATAAGGGTCTGGTTTTTGAGTTCTTTCAGTTTAGGCAATGCAAATCATGAAAAGCTGAAGATATTGTGCAACACATACAATCAAACTCAATGTATTCATAATGAAGTTAATACAGTAATCCTGTCTTTTTGCAGATAGATTTAAATAAAACAAAATAATTTGACTACAAGAGAATACATAGTGAGCCCTGAAAGGTATTTTGACACCGGATTCACCCTTAAAATGTTTGGACATCCAGAAAGCATTCAAACACTTTTTGTCTTTATTTTAAACAGTATATATTGAGATAACATATTGAAATTTCTAACCTAACTATATTTTTTGTTTCTTGTGCTATCTTTCATTATTTTTGTAGCTAATGCAATGATATTCATACAATGTAAATGTGTTTTCAAAACTCACCCTAATGCCATTCCAGATGTCTACAAACTCAGCTCTATAGGTCCATACAATGCAAGTGAATGGTGGCCCGAATTTGAAGCTCCAAAAAGCACATAAAAGAAAGGCATACCACTCCAGTTGTTAAATATATGTTTTTAGAAGGGATATGAAAGGTGTGGGTGAGAAATAGATCAATATTTAAGTAGTTTCTTTTTTCATAAATCTCTTCTTTGACTTTCACATTCTGAAAATGAAAGTGGAGATTTATAGTAAAAAAGGACTTATAAATGTATCTGTTTCTCACCCAAAGTAATTGCATTGCTTCAGAAGAAATATTTTAACCCACTGGAGTCATGTGGATTACTTTTATGCTGCCTTTATATGATTTTTGGAGCTTTAAATGTCTGGCCACCATTTATTGCATATACATATGTACTGAGCTGAAATATTCTTCTAAAAAAGCATCTACAAATGAACCACATTTTGATGACCTTCAAAAGCAGAATTACTTGAAGAATTATGGTGGTACTATTTAGAAAATAACCAACAATTTTTGGTGACCAGAATTTTCCCAGCACAGAGCTTTAAGGTTCTTTTTGGTTATCCAGTACAGTTTTTATTGCTGAAATTGAATGTTTATTTTAGGTTGTGCATAATGGTTTCCTTAACATTCCCTTAACCTCTAAATTCCGGGAACCTTTCTGCAATCATACTGCAATATTACATCAATATTCAGCCTACAAGCCATAAGCAAAACACAAAACCAAACTTCATATGGAGTACTAATATTGAAGACTTACTGTAATTCTACCATTAATATGTATAATTAGGTGGATTTTTTTTTATTATTATTATTACCGCGATACTGAAATTCTCATCCCAGATTGAATGTGTTCAAATGCTACATGAGTTGTGTTGTAAGTGGCACACAATCTTAAACCTGATATGTAATCTGATTACAGTGTTCAAGTTAATCTATTTTGTGAGCAGGTGGGAAGAACCAGATGAGTTGCTCGCCTTAGGCTATTCACACCGCATAGAAACAAAATCACTTGAAAACATTCCCACACGCCAGTGTGATCACCTTCAAATCCAGTCTATGCTTTTCACTCGAAATTAACATTCCTCTGGCAATGAAGTAGTATTATGTCATTGAAACCATTATGGAAATTTGTGCATCCCTTTTGTGTTTACCTATTAATTTGCAACCGCATTCTGGATCACTGGTGGTCACTGACAAGTAGCACGTTGCATGTGATGCATGTTTTGGAAATAATGATTCGGCTTCAGCTGCAAATTTGGCTGACAGTCTGTCTGTCCACACTGATCTGTAATTCCACTCCCAATGGTCTCTCGAAATATTTCACGCTGGCACCCACAACATTTTCCCTGTGCCTGTGCCTAAGTGATCCAAACCACACCAATCAGCCACAATATTAAAACCACCTGCCTAATATTTTGTATGCCCCCCTTGTGTCACCAAAACAGCGCCAACCCACATCTCAGAATAGCATTCTGTGATGCTATTCTTCTCACCACAATTGTACAGAGCGGTTATCTGAGTTACCGTAGACTTTGTCAGTTCGAACCAGTCTGGCCATTCTCTGTTGACCTCTCTCATCAATAAGGCATTTTATCCAAAGAACTGCTGCTCACTTGATTTCTTTTTTTTTTTTGGCACCATAGTACATTTTAGAGAATGTTGTGTGTGAAAATCCCAGGAGATCAGCAGTTTCAGAAATTCTCAAACCAGCCCATTTGGCACCAACAATCATGCCATGGTCCAAATCACTGAGATCAAAAATGTTCCCCATTCTGATGGTTGATGTGAACATTAACTGAAGCTGCTGACCCATATCTGCTGCCACACAATTGGCTGATTAGATAAACACATGGATGATGGTTGGTGCCAGATGGGCTGGTTTGAGTATTTCTGTAAGTGTTGATTTCCTGGGATTTTTCACACACAACAGTCTCTAGAATTTACTCTGAATGTGTCAAAAACAAAAAAACATACAGTTCTGTGGACAGAAATGCCTTGTTGATGAGAGAGGTCAGCAGAGAATGGCCAGACTTGTTGGAACTGACAAAGTCTACGGTAACTCAGAAAACCACTCTGTACAATTGTGGTGAGATGAATATTATCTCAGAATACTATTTTGTTGCACTGTTTTGGTGGTACGAGGGAGACCTACACAAAATTAGGCAGGTGGTTTTAATGTCGTAGCTGATAGTATGATATAACTCTGTGTCAGACAGGATGCTAATATGACTGATTAATAAGGGCCGAAGAAGTTCCTGCTCATGGACTTACACCACCATAAAATTACACACTGTATTTTGACACCTTGTAGATGGAAAGGCTGTAATAAAATTTACTATTTACTACTAATAACTATTTAGTAGCCTGTAAAGCCCTGCTCTCGCTACATGACTGTCAGACTACATGAATCTCCATACTGCTCACATTACAAAAAAGGTTTCTTTTCATCTCCCGTCTTGTTGTCGTAGCAGTGCACACAACACACAACAGAACGCAGACGAGGCGCACAAAACTACAACATCTTTGGCCAAGGAGCATCCCCGGCCAACAGCAGAACAAAAACGTTTTCTCACATAAATCATGCGAGAAATTAGATTGATCACAGGATTTCTCCAAAAATAGATATGGTCACGATCAGCCCTCTGTCCAAAAGTTGTTTTGTACTGATTTTGTCTGAACAACAAAAGAACAGACACAAAAAGAAAATATAGCAGAAATATTGATTAGGAAGATGTGTGCAGGCTGTCTGTGTCTGTTTTGGAAAAAGAGTTGGAGGTAACTAAAACAATATATTTATTTGTTAAAAAATTATTTCTTGTTAGTTTATACACAATTACTGTATGATCAAATTGTGGCTTTCCATTCTAGTACAAAGATGAATGATGAGATGTGATTGGCTGGAGAACTCTGCCGTTGTGGCTGCATCACTCACATTGCAAGATTATGTGTTGATAATATCAAACATGCTTGAAAATTTTGCAGCATCTGTGACAGCTCAAGACTGGCTTAGATCACAGTGCTTGCTCTCTTACTTAACAAGCATCACCGACCGTAGCGAGCACCGGTTTGGCTGCAATCCTAGGGTTTTGGCCCAGACCTCGGAAATCTGTCTACAACAACAAAATCGAACCAAAAATAATTTAGTGAGGGCATGGATTAAGTCGACTCTTATGACGCAGTCCGATTTATTTTAGTGAATCTAAATGAATAAGTTACAAAACGATTGGCTGATTTATTTGAGTAAAGTCTTGTTTTGTTTTGTTTGTTTTTTAAATACAAAATAATAGCATAATAGTAGCCTAACTATAATAATTTAACAACAAAAAATGTATCTTCATGTTGACCTAGCTGTCCCTTTTTTAGTAGTATAGTGTAAATTGATCTGGGCCTCGTTTCCCAAAAACATCGTAAGCCTAAGTAGATCGTAGATTCCATCTTACTATTCAGCTTAGTTTTGTGCGGAGGCATGAACTCTACAAGACTTATGAAGGTGTCCTTTGGTAACTGGTGCCAAGACAAAAGCAGAAGATCCTTCAAGTCCTGTAAGTTGTGTGGTGGAGCCTCTGTTGAATTGGACTTGTTGGTCTAGCACATCCCACAGATGCTCAATTGGATTGGAGTCTCCGGGGAGAGTGGAGACTCCACCCCCTCGCAGTCCAGCTAATTTGGGAGAGATTCAGGGAGGTGCTGGTGGACCTGTTTGCCTCCCGATAGTCCTCTCATTACCCGCTTTGGTACTCCCTGTCCAAGGTCCCCTCAACACGGATGCCTTGACACACAGCTGGCCTCGGTGGCTGCGCAAGTATGCATTTCCCCCAGTAAGCCTTGTTGCACAGACATTTTGTCAGGGAGGATGGGCAGCAAGTCCTGATGGTTGCACTGTACTGGAACAACCAGACTTGTTTCTTAGACCTAATGCTACTGGCAGTGGCCCCCCCTGGTGCATACTCCTGAGGCATGATTTTCTCACCCAGGGGCAGGGCACGCTCCAGCACCTATGGTCAGACCTCTGTAACCACCATGTCTGGCTCCTGGATGGGAAACAGAAAACCAAGCAGGCCTTCCACCAGCAGCAATAGACATGATCACTCAGGCCAGAGCCCCCTCCATGAGGCGGCTGTACACTCAGTGTGGCGTCTCTTCGTAATTGGTGTTCTTCATCCCCAGAGATGCATAGTCGGGGCTGTGTTGTCCTTCCTACATGAGGGGCTGGAGAGACGGGTGTCTCCCTCCATCCTGAAGGTGTGCATGGCTGTTAAAGCAGCGTATCATGATACACTGGATGGGAGACCCTCACGGCAGCATGACCTGCTCACCAGGTTCCTCAAGGGAGCGAGGAGATTAAATCCTCCTTGGCCGCGCCTGATTCCCCATTGGGATCTCTCTGTGGTCCTACCTGCCCTACAGAGAGCCCCCTTGAACCCCTGGAGCAGGCCAAGCTCAGCACTTTGTCACTGAAGACGGCCATCCTGGTGGCGCTCACCTCTATCAAGAGGGTTGGGGACCTGCAGGCGCTCTCTACAAGCAGTGAATGCCTGGAGTTCAGGCCGGCACACTCTCACGTGATCTTGAGACCACGGCACGGTTACATGCCCAAAGTTCCCACCACTCCCTTTTGGGATCAGGTGGTGAACCTGCAAGCACTCATTGGATTATGGATGCCATTTCTTTGTCTTACCAATCACAAGAACTTGGGAGTCCAGGCACACTCCACTAGAGGTGTTGCGTCCTCCTGGGCACTGGCGAGGGGCTCCTCTCTAACAGACATATGCAGTGCAGCGGGTTGGGCTACACCCAATACCTTTGCGAGGTTCTACAACCTGCGCATAGAAACAGTTTTGACCGTATTACAGGGTAACAACAGGTAGGCCAGGCAGCCGGTTAGGTGTATCACTTGCATTAGCACTTTTACCCTTTCAAGGTGATAATGTGGGCTATCTTGTCCACAACAGTTTCCCGCAACTGGTAAAACACGAGTAATGCTGCCTGGCCCAGTACTCGTGGTATGCCCCTTTTCAGGTGAGCCTGTGTACTTGGGCTCAGTGCTCCATACGTGGTGATTCCCCCCTCGGTAATCCCATATTATGCATTTCCACTGTTCGGTTTCCTCTCTGTGAATTCAGTGTTTCCCCTCAACAGAACTTCTGCCTCGGCCACTGTTGCTGTGTACTCTATCCGTTGATAGGGTTCTCCACAGTGACATCCTTCCATATGTGAACATTCTCGTCGGTAAGTCCATGTGAAATATTCTCCACATGTTAACCTCCCTCTGGTAGAATGTGGTCTTGGTAGTGCTCTCCTTCCTCGAGAGGGAAGAGCACTTCACCAGCGCTATTCTAGCAGGTGCCCCTAGCAGGGCGGGAAATTGCTTAATACAAAAATCAGGAATGGCAACCGCCTGCAGTCTCCTTGGGTAAGTGTCTCCCTCCCACCATTATCGGGACCAGGGAGACGCCTTACCTAACTCGCTGGAAGGACATGTTTGAGCACTCACTGTAAGGCAGGCAGCAGCCTTCCCATGTCAGCTCCTCCTGAATACAGTGTCTCTTTCATAAAAGCACTGCAGAATGGGGATAAAAATAGAATCTGATGAAGCAGAGAAAGTATGCTCTCTAGCTTTGATTAGACTGATGAACTGTTCTTTGAAGAGAGATGTTATGTACAACCCCATGTGTGACCTTAACCCTAACACAAAAAGCACAATTGCTCCACCTCGATTAAACAATTTCTTGTTGCCTAATATAAATCTTCTGTCATTTTTTTGTGCGAGAATGTGCATATGCATATCTGGTGATTTATGATACACAGTATATGATAATGTCTCAGCTTTAGCTTGTACAGGTGCTGTACAGTAAATGAATGTGCATATGTGTGAGATAGGTTGAGCATGTGTGTGATATACACGTATATAAGTGAACATTAGGGAACGTGGAGTCTGAGTTTAGTCGTGAATCGGTTTACTTGTGTGGGTGCGGGTGGAGTCAGCATCAGAGAAGTGCAACTCTTCCCAGAGTAGGTTCTTCTTCCATATAAAGCTTTACAGGAGCACTCTGCTCAAAGCTCTTCATCGAACAGGAGTCCTCACTCCAAGCACTCTGCATTGGCTTCGGCTGCTGCACTGGTTCTATTGCTGTCTGGTTGTGCACTCTGATCCTTTGCACAGCTGCAGAGAGGTGAGAGAGAGTGAGATACTTTACTACACAGCTTACAATGGCAGACATACATTGTAGATAAAGTTGATTCCTGTGCATTTTTGTGCATGTTTGTGGAGACATGTTTTTTTGGTGCAAGTCTGTATTAGCAATTTTAAATGAGAAATGCTGTTTTATGTATGCAAGCAGTTCGTTTTTGCATTGCTTTAATCTGACATAGTGATTTGTTTTCTAGCTTTGCCAAGGCAGTTGGTAAGACATTTGTGAGGAATATATATTTTGTGATATTAAAGCAACATTTTTAATTGTCAGTTTTGTTCAAAATAATTTTGGAACATTTTAAATGTATATTGAACTTTTGTGAATAGTTTTCTCCAAAAGATATCATTGGACTTCTCAAACATATTGTTTGAGAAGAAAATTTTTGACAGAAATGTATTTCTTCTTTTTTATTTCTGTGAATATTAATTTGCACAGCTCAGGCTATTAGTGCAAAATCAAAACATAATTTATGGAATTAACTCCTGTTTATTTATTTATTTTTTTTTATTAGCAGAAAACTCTTAGTAATTTTTGAATGGAAGAACAGTGATGCAGTGCAACTTTCGCTTTAAAGCAACATGCTCATTGAAGTTTAGAAAGAAAGAAAGAAAAGAAAGAACTACAACAGTACATCCTGTATTAAGTTTTAAACATGTTTTGTATGCACACATGAATGCATGTAGTGAGTGTTTGGAATCTCAGTGGGAACATGTTGATTGTTCAGTGATGAGTGAAGTGCACAAACAGATACAGTGTGGCGAGATTTTACAAGAGACGACACAAACAGACTCTAGTTCAAAGCAATACTCAGCAACTGCAACATACAAGACTTTCAAAAGCTCATAATATAATATTGTTTTGTAAAAATAACAATAATAATTTTGACATAAAAAGATGATTTATTTGATACGCTTAGAGTAAAAAGGCACTTTCCAAAATTGGTTGAAGAATGCAGCGGAAATTTCAATTGTATTTTACATTAGAAGCTGGAAGTTGTTGCGCTTATTACATATAATTATTCAGAGTATAAATATTAGATTAACTTACACTTTAGTATCTATTAAATTTGCCATAAATTGGAAATATGCCTTTTGCACAGGCATAAAACATAACCAGCATATATGATATACACGCTAAACATAAACAGAAACAAGTAAACATTAAACATATACTATAAATTCACTTTAAAAATATACTTTAAAATGACAAAATAATTTCATGGATAAAAGGACTTTTACTTTAAAAATTACTACCAGTGGAACAAAGGATTATTTTGTATATTGTTTTTTGTTTTTGTATTATTACTAGGGTTATAATAATAAAAATCGATTTACAAGTTGCTTGACAAAATTAAATAAGTACCAATACATTTTATATGACTTTTTAAATTTGTATTACCACTATTCCGTGTGTAGAATAATTTTGTCTGGGAATTTTTAAACCCTGTGAAATTTCACAGAATCTAAAGAGCATGCAAAATTAGAGAGTGTTTCTTGGTTTTTCTGTTACGTTCAGTTTCTTAACATAATAAATGCATTAGGTATCTTGGACAAAATTAACAATCATCATTTAAAGCATGCATTAATGTTGGTTAATGTTAATTATTAAAAATTTAATTAATTATTTAATTGCATTAAATAATGGTAATTTTAAAATAACAATCTTTTTTTTTTTTTTTTTTTTTAAATGTGTAAGTAATATGTTAAAATTTGAATGAACCAAGATTAAGAACTGTGGTAAAAATGTATTGTTCGTGGTTAGTTCATGTTAACTAATGTTGTTAACTAATGTTAACAAGTACAACCTTATTGTAAATGTTAACCAATCTGTATTTATTTATTGTTTCCAATAAGACAGGAGGTACAATGATTGAGCTGGACTCAGTAGAGGAGGGCAGCAGTCTGATAGACGAGCTGATGAAGTTGACTTCTCAGAGTTTATGTCATCTAGAGATAAAAGAACATTTTAATATCATTAAAGAAATCGGCCGAGGCAAATATGGTCAAGTTCTGCTGGTCACCCACCGCTGCAAGGGTACGTCATTGAGAACATTTATTAATCAAGAGACAGTTGAATGAATTGTCATTTTGACTTGAATTTTTCACAAGTAAGAAGTGTTCTTGCAGTTTTGCTGTTTTTTGAAACTTCACTTGTTCAATCAAATCTGCCCATTAAAAGTACACTAATTGGTGTATAACAACATAGACATTTGAATAAAACCTTTTAATTTAGATGTTGCACATTATTTATAGTGAGCCAATTTCTATACAAAAAGTGTGGGAATTGTATTATTATTATTATTATTATTATTATAATTGAAAAAAGTCAAAGAAGAAATCAATTTTGATTCACCCTTTAAGACTTTCAAAAACTACAAAAAAGAAACATGTAATACCCTATACATATATTGCACATTGCACATTGCACATGTACTATGGTAATACCATTTTATTTAGCACATATACCATAGTGATACCATGGTATTCTTTCATGTACCTTGTAGTATCATGTAAATACAGTGCTATATGAATACTGGAATCATTTAGTACCTTGGTATATCTCAAAGTACCATGGTACTACTATTTGATACAATAAATTCACCATGTTACCGCCTCTGAAATTTTAGTAAGGGAACTCTTCGTACCATGCCAAAAATAACAATAATTGAGATCTGTGCTGACATGCAATGTAAATCAAACACTCCCTCCCTGCCTTGTTCTCCCACAAACAGCCCATATTCCCATGAAATCATCAAGACAAGAATGCTTTCCACTTAAGTAATGACCATGTGTCATTTTATGCATCTCTAGAGATGTTGATCTAAACCTATAGTAATCCAAAAGCACTACGTCCTATGATCATATTTCATTTTCACTGCTGATTGTGTTGCAGGGACACCAATGGCTCTTAAAGTGTTGCCAAAGGCCTCAACCAAGATGCAAGGCTTCCTGCGAGAGTACTGCATCTCCTTGCATCTGTCATGTCACCCCTGCATCGTTGGACTTTTTGGAATCGCCTTCCAGTCCAACGAACATTACGGATTTGCACAGGAGCTTGTTGTGGGACGGGACCTGTTCGCCATCATTCAGCCGCGGGTGAGTAGTCAGTCATCATAAGACTCGTCCTTTGATTCACATGGCCAACACCAGTTTCAACTGTTTTCTGAATAATTATTAGATCTCAGCACTTTCATTGTTGGCAACATGAACATCAATTAACATGAAAAACTAAACAGCCTTACTACTTACTACTCAGCTAACTTGAGGGCCGGATTTGGCCTGTAGGTCACCAGTTGAAGAGCCCTGTCATACATTTAAAAAATTGAAAACTCATTGAAAATATACGTCTTGACTATAGTTCAAGTCAAATTACCATGACTTAAAATCTGACATTTTTGTGACAATTAACCTTTTATATTTACTCTAAGAAGAGTTGTGGAAAAACTGAAAAAACAAATAATATACAAATTGTTCCCTTTATTTACACTTAACCTGCTTGAAGTTGTTCAACATTATAAGCTTCACCTAATGTTTTCATTAAGAAATGTACATGTTATGGTGAACATAGAGCTTGTTGTTTTAAACTATTTACTATAAGTTTCCCTTTCAATTGTTCCAGAGTGAAAACATTATTTTTGAATGCTGGTAAACAATTAATAATGTTATTTCTTTGTTCAAGTCACATATTTTGGCCTTGTTTTTCCATAACAGGTTGCTTGTTTTTCTTGCAGTATCTGATTTCCCACCCTTCGCACCATTTACTGTCATGGTGTACATACATTAAATAAAATATATATAAATACAGCATAATGTTATTTACCATTTGGAAAGGAGGCTGAAGAACGACAGATCCAAAATGAAATAATCACATTTATATTCAGAACAAACTGAAATGAAATACAATTTCAATTTTAAACACGACTCATCTCTCTCTCTCTCCCTCTCTCTCTCTCTCTCTCTCTCTCTCTCTCTCTATTAAATTCAATTCAATTCAATGGGCTTTATTGGCATGAAAGTTTCAAAAACAATGTTTCCAAAGCATCATATAGAATAAATAAAATAAAAACAAAATACCTCTCTCTCTCTCTCTCTCTCTCTCTCTCTCTCTCTCTCTCTCTCTCTCTCTCTCTCTCTCTCATTTTTTTAATGTCTTGGATGCCTTAGTCACTATTCACATTCACTGCATCATTTTTAAATGACAGATACTAAAGATTTTGTACAAGAAACTGACATTTTAAAAGAGTTACAAACTCATTCTGACATTACAAGATAGCACTTTACACTTTAAACTTGGCAACAGTCAAAGACAATGTATATAAAACTGTGCAAACAGTCAAACAAAGCAACCATATTACCTGTGTGATGCATGATGGGAAGAGGGTAAAATGTGACTGAACCACTGTTTTCTTGCAAAACCATTTTTCTCAATGTAGGCATTTTTGAACATAATTACAAAAAATTACAAAACTCTCCGCTGTGTTTGTTGGCTCAGTTTAAAAAAAAAAACTGAATATATTGTAGCTGCACAGAGAGGCATTACAATACTTGTGTTCCTGAAAGTTGTTTAAACATAGGGCTAAAAAAAAAAAAAAAAAAAAGATGTTTTATTATTTCTGTATTATTTACTTGACCAAAGAATAAATTGTGCATTGTAGTTATGCTGGCACTGCAACTTTACCAAAGTGACCAATTAATCATGGGCACCAAATCCTTAAAGTCACCCTGGTATATACTACTGCCCTGTTTACAGGCTAGGCATGTTCACATGCTTTTCAGACTGAATAAGAAGCAGACTCTACGCTTGACATATTTGGGTAATGTTCACATGTCCTCCTAGGAAATGTCGGAGGGTGTCATGTGCGAGTTAAAGAACTCAGCAGCTGTTTTTCTCTGTTAGCAGTCATGTCTCTGTTACTTCAGCAAACCCTGTGAAACCTTATGCCAGACACAATGAAGCCTGGAAAGATTTAAGAGGGCAATAACGCAGCAGGGGTTCCTAAACTCATGGAACATTATATGTTAATTTATCATGGCATGATGTAAACTTCTGAAAATTCAGTGGCTGCACAAAAGCAAAGTGTCAATATCAAACCATTGGATTATTTTTTAAACTAATTTGTGTGACGTAAAACGGTAACCATGGACAACAATTTTACTGCATTTATCAAGTTTGATTAATGTTATTTTTACATACATATCAGTTCATGGTAAGTCACAATAATTAGTACAGGATGGCAAAATCATAATAAATTGTTCAAGTTGGCTTCTTCAAAGACTTACGACTTTAACCCCATAGAGAAAAACAGACGAACCAATGAACAATGTTATACATTTTTTCCCCTGAAATTTAACCCCTAACTCAAACCTAAATCTAGCCATAATATTTTACCCCTCACACAAACCCTAAACCTAACCATGATATTAATATGAAAATAACTTGTGTACCAAAGAAGAAAGAAAACGGGTGAAATGAGTGAAGTGTGTTACGGTTTATTGACCTAGATCAGTCATTTGCATTGTATAAATAAATATGGAACGAGTAACCACAATTTTTCACAGAGGTTTCCTTTCCCAAAACAAAGTGTTGCATAGGAGGCTAGCGAAAATTTTATGTCTGTATTGAAATGATTTGAAATTCTGTTTGTGGTTTTTTGGACTCTATGGGAAGCCGGACGACATCTTACATGTTGTCATGAGGTTATGATTATACTGATCTATTTTCTATATTAAATTAATAAACCAACATTAACTAATGTTTACTAATGTTAATGAATAGAACCTTACTTTAAAGAGTTACCCATTTAATTTATATAAATTACTGAACTTATTGTCCCATTTCAGCTTAATAAACTATTAATTTATTCATCATTATTTTATTTTAGAGTGCTGCGTGACATAGGAGACACTAATGACCAGATACCATTGAACTAATATAACACAGCCTATTGACAATCGGCATAAAGTCTTGTCCACATTGCAGTTTATTCTGGCCAATGGCCACCAACATAGACCGAAATGGGGCTTTTTGACCCACCACAACATGATGTTTGGGATGAAAATCGGAAATAGCTTTGAGAGCATAGCGGATTATACAGATTTGCTCAGTGATATCATTTTAATATTTTTTTATGATTTGAGGCCATAAACCTCACAAACTTTTTCAAGTTCAGGTACTAATATTTCACTGGAAATGCTCATTGTAGTAGCCTGGAAATAAAACTTGTAAACCTGTGAATCTTGACGTCTAGACTTAGGCGTAATTTACAGTTGGGATGGGTGGGACATTTCCCAACCACTTTTTGCCTTTGCCAGTTTTATCCCCACAACTTTTTGAAATATCTTTCATCAGGTAAGTGTCTACTGCAATAGAAACATCTCCAGTTCTTGAGCAAGAGTTTCCATTTCTTTTGTGTGTGATAAAAAACAGTGGTGATCCAGCAGTAAAATGTGTTAAAATGTTAAGATTCATGCTCGCTTCGGCTGTTATCAGTGACGTTGAGTGACAGTGGAACTACTTGTACTGGAGGTGAAAACTTCACCATGAGACCAATCATTAATTCTGGCTAAAATCGTATTGATCCATGTATTTATCAATGACTAACAAAATACAAGAACTGCCAGTGTTACATGTACGGATCAAGATTTCAAATTAATTATGTGAAAAATATATTGGAGAATAGGTAATCAAGAATGAAAAATGTTAACACAATAAAATATTATTTAACATTATCATTCACAAACTAGTTTCAGTTTTTTACGATTGCTATGACAGATTTTTCAATCCTTTCAACAATTTTCCAAAACTCTTAACACAGTTAGCACTACATCCGTCTGTGTAAGCTATACTATTAACAAATTTCTTGTTGCTTTAACACAAAATCCATACAATTAACACAAATTTAAAATGCTTGAACTTCTTTTACACACAAGCTCAACCAAGACCAAAACAATGTAATTTTACAGTCAAATTTACAAATGCTTTCACACTGTATGTCAGAACAGATAACATCATGTTCTAAACATAACTTATGTAGGCTAAAGTCAAAGTGAACAGCTGTTCATATTGTGAATTGAAACACAAATATATTCCCTGTATCTTATTCCATTGCTAATGAGAAACAGCTTATTGAAGTTATGCAAATATATAAATCACAGCTGATTCCCATCTAGGAAGCACACTCAGGTGTTGAGGTTCTTTCAATCACATGATCATATGTTTTAAAAGAGGACTCTTTGGGCTGATCTTGTGTGGAAAAGGGAGAGGAGTGGGGCAAGGGCAAGGGCAAGGGCGAGGAGTGGGGCAAGGGCAAGGGCAAGGGCAAGGGCAAGGGCAAGGGAGAGGAGTGGGGCAAGGTAGAGGAGTGGGGCAAGGTAGAGGAGTTAGAATGCGTGGTGCCGCTCAAAGAAGGACCAGAGCTAGGGTAACTGATCAAATAAGAGCTACTATCATTGACCATGTCATAAACCACGGGCTATCATACAGAGTAGCTGGTGAACGAGTACAGCCAAATCTCAGCCGGGACACAGTGGCATCCATTGTCCGTATTTTCAGAGAAACCAACAGGTAGGATATTGCTTCTCCTACAGCAAAGTGTAAATAATTTTACCATTTATTAGAGTGACTGTATGCCTCCGGTCTCTAAAATGTAACTGTATTTTGTCCCTCTAAGGATTCAACGTCTACCTCCCTCAGGGGGCAGAGGAAAGCTCCTGAATGAAGAACAGGAACTTGCTATTGTCAACATGGTGATTGCTGACAATGAAATAAAACTAAAGGACATTCAGTCCAGAGTTGTAGAGGACAACCTTGTCTTTGGGAACATTGCAGCAATCAGCATAACATCCATTTCTCGGACTCTAGCTAAACACAGAGTTCGAATGAAACAACTATACAAAGTTCCTTTTGAAAGGAACAGTGAGCACATCAAAGAACTCCGTCACCAATACGTCCAGGTAAGGTTATGCAATACAGTCATTACTGTACTATACACAGTGTGTTTTGCAGTAAACTACTCTATAAACCTGGAGTACATTAGGACATACAGTAGATACACAGCAAAGCATTTACATACACTGTGTCTAATTACTTTCAGAGAGTCATGGAGTTGGAGGCCAATCAAGTCCCACATGAAATTATTTATGTTGACGAGGCTGGCTTCAACTTAGCAAAAAGGCGTCGCCGTGGGAGAAACATAATTGACAAAAGGGCCACAGTTACCGTGCCGGGCCAGAGAGGAGCCAACATTACCATGTGTGCCGCAATCTCCAACAACGGTGTACTCCTGCATAAATGTGAGATTGGCCCCTACAACACAGACCACCTTCTCCTGTTTTTAGAAGACCTGCACGAAAGACTGGTGCCAGAGGTAGAAAGGGGACAGGTGGGAGACCACTTGCCAATATATGTGATCATATGGGACAATGTGGCATTCCACCATTCCCGTGCAGTCACAGCCTGGTTTGAGGCCCATCCAAAGATGATGTCCCATTTCCTTGCCCCTTACTCCCCTTTCCTCAACCCCATTGAGGAGTTTTTCTCAGCCTGGAGATGGAAGGTTTTTGACCATCGTCCACATGACCAAATGTCCCTCCTGGATGCAATGGATGCTGCATGCCAAGACATCACAGCTGAACACTGCCAGGGGTGGATAAGGCATGCCAAAAGTTTCTTCCCACGATGCCTTGCCAGAGAAGATATCAGGTGTGATGTGGATGAGAACATGTGGCCAAATGCAGAAGACCGGAAAGATTAGAAGATTACTTTGTTTTTTAAATTATTATTCCAGTGCTTTTTCTGTTTGTATATCTTGCAGCAATGTCCTTTTGCAAATAAAGTCTTTACTGCAGCAATTCTGTCTCTGTCTTTTTTTTCAGAAACTGTACATTCTATAAAGCTACTCTGAGATGGTCATTCATTTTTTGTATTGAAGTTCTGCAGCAAAAGAAACAAAATGCATGCATTTACTAAACCCAACAAAACAAAAATGTAGAGAGGCATCAAAAGAAACTACAGTGCAAAACACAATCTATGATCAATACAATATACTGTCTATTGTATAAGGGCAGACCTGACACATAACACACGCAGACCTAATGCAGTTTCTGTAATTTCAGCTGATGATAGTGTTTTTTTGTCATTGTGTTATGATTGACTAAATGTTCCTGTTGGAAGAGAACATGTGTTAGTGTTTTGAATAATTATTTGATTTTGAAACATGTTTGCAGTGTTTTGTTAGACATAGTGTATTGTGTTAGTGTATTATTGTATTTTGAAAATTAGTTTTGGAGTTTAGTTTACAATGTGTGATTTTGAGCATGAAATTAACCGTTTTGCCAGTTGTGTGTTTTAGGTGTGTTGGTGCGTTAAGAGTTTAGGAAACTTGTTAAATGTATTGAAAAAAACTGTCATAGCGATTGGAAAAAAAACTGTAATATTCATGAGTTTTGCCACTTTGTGATGTCACCCCCGCCCCAACCCACCAGACTGTCCCCACCACTTTTTAGTACAATGTGGCGCCCCTGCTTCTAGATATTGGGTATAGCCAGCCAATTAGATTGCCGATTAAAAAAAAACACAATATTTGAGGACAATTATCATCAAATGCATTGTGAACAATTTGAGACCCAACCTTTGAACTTCCTTCTAAATTAACAACTTATTTTGATAGAGTTTTTGACCCTGCTTTTCTGTGTTTCTCTCAAGGTTGGCATCGCAGAATGTGCAGTCAAACGCTGTGCAGTTCAAATCTCTAGTGCTCTAGAGTTCATCCACCAGCGTGGGCTGGTCCACCGTGACATCAAGCCTGAGAATGTACTGCTACTGGATAACCATTGCAGACGGGTCAAACTAGCCGATTTTGGCCTCACCCAGAGACGCGGAACCCTTATCAGCTTCATATCAGGCACGCTTCCATACATGGCTCCAGAGTTGTGTGCCATGGTCTTGGAGGAAGGCCAGAAGGAGGTGAAAGCTCCTCCACTTAGTGTGGAACCCAGTCTAGACACCTGGGCTTTTGCTGTTCTACTATTCTGTATTCTCACCGGCTTCTTCCCTTGGGAACGTTGCAATGAGAGTGACGATTTCTACGAGGAGTTCGCAGACTGGCGGCGGGAACCAAAGAAGGCCTCTGTGCCGTCTCAGTGGAAAAGGTTCACGCCCGTGTGTGTTGAGATGTTTAGCATGATGTTGGCGGTGGATGCCAATGAAAGGTGCTCGGTAGGGAACGTTAAAGGTTATGTGGGTAAGGACTGGGTGCGAGCCAAGGGAGTTAATGGATGGGTGGGGGAAAATGGGGAGGTCAATACGCGCACGCCGAGTCCTTGCAGAAGTAGCCACAGCAATGAACAGTGATGATGTCATGTGATTCTTTGAGTGGCCAATGAGTGGTAATTGGTTTCCCATTGCAGCGCAAAGTACTTGAGCTGATTAGTGGACTAAAATAGCATTGCTTCGCACAGTATGCACACACAGTTATATATACAGTATATGCAAATATGCTGTTAATACTGCAGATCTTAAAGGAACATTCTGGGTTCAATACAAGTTAAGCTCTATCGACAGCAGCATTAGTGGCAAAATATTGATTATTACAAAAATTTATTTCAAATATCAACCATAAGATCTTTTAATTTCAAACCTCCTTTAAAAGAAAATAAAAATCTATATGGGTTCCAGTAAGGCTCTTACAATGGAAGTGAAAGGGGCCAATCCGTAAACGATAAAATACTCACTGTTTCAAAAGTATGGCCACAAGACGTAAATGATATGCATATTAAAATCATTTTAGTGTGGTAAAATTGCTTACTATCTTATCTGAGAATTGCTACATCCAATTTTACAACTTTGTTGCTATAAAAATTTAATGCACCATAAAATGACTGTAAAATGAGGATTTAAGCAACTAGACAGCTCAAGCAATCTTGATTTAACAGAATGCTTAATGTATTTCTACCTTTAAACCCTCAAAATATTGGTTCAAATTCACTTCCATTGTAAGTGCCTCACTGTAACTTTTGTTTTTGCCTCAATTGTTATTTTTTTAAAGTAGGGACAACTAGAAATTATATTATACAATTCTGGCAATTTGAGACAAATTTTGTATTGAATTAGAAATATACATTTAATTGCATTTATCCTGGAATATTGTACATTGTATTAGACACACATAAATGTTATATTTAATGCTATATAGCATATTATTGGGATGGTTTAGCTTTGAGATGTTTAATTACACATGTATATATTATATATAGTCCTATACATGTTTATTTGACCTTAGCAAAACCTTTATTAGCTATACATTTTTCTACCGGATACACACTTACTATTGTTGTGATTAATGTGAGGTGTTACAGTATGTGTTACAATAAAATGTCTTAAAATCATTTTTATTGTAAACAAAGATCTTTAATACAAAAAAAGGCATGTGGAAGGGCACAAAATTATCTGATGCTTTAAAATAAGTTTTTTGACTTTTGCTTTTAGAATTTTAAAGCATTTATTTCTAATAAATGTACACCCATTTGCACTAAAGACAACCATAACAATGCATTTAAATGTCATATCAATAAAAGTCAGGCTATGCCTATGATCAGTACATAAATAAATTCCCTAACTGTTTGTTTTCTTTTAGACAAACCTACAGATGTGATCATTGAGTAATAGGGTGGATTGTCAAAACTTTGAAACCCCCTCCATAAGTCATTCATTGCATTTCCTTTGAACCCCAGTCATTCATTACACATACCAACTACAACACTCTACATTTAACATTCAATAATCTTGGGGCATGTGTTGCAGCTGGTGAGGTATTGATGGATCCTAGGCTGGTGTTTGTTAAAGCCCGGCTCTAGAGAAACAATCCCAGTGGGGTCTCTTTACGCCAGAGGGTAGGAGGTAATTTGGCAGAAGCCTTGAGCTCAGAGGCTACCTTTGCTTTGCAGGATATTTAGAGGGTTAGACGAAACAAGATTGTGTTACCGCAGTTCCTTTGGGGTGGTCTGATCACACTCCAATCAAAGGCTTTCATTAATAAATCCTCCATTAAAGCCAAATGCATCAGGTTTAACTGCATAATTGATTCTTGACTAATCAGCAGTGCATTACAATCCATTTTAGTTAGTCTTCCAATGAAATACAAACACATGAAGTATCTTTAAAAGGTATTTAGACAATTTAGCTCACATGCGCGAGGAGTTTCCTCATTGTAAGCATTTTGAACGGTCTTTTTGCGAACACCTTGTTCAAAACCCTGAGATCTAATATTGGTCTGAGGCCGCCGTCTTTCTTGGGGACAAGAAAATAACGGCTGTAAAACCCCGACTCACTCAGAGAAGGTGGCACTCTCTCTATGGCCCTTTTGCACAGAAGGTTTGCTATTTCTGAACGAAGCATGCACGCTGCTTCCGTGTTCACAGTAGTTTCGAGCCGCGCTCTGAAGCGGGGAGGGCGGCGATCGAACTGTAGCAAATAGCCCTGTTTTATTGTGCTTAACACCCATTTGGAAATCCCTGGGATAGCTTTCCACGCTTTGAAGCGTAACGCTAGAGGGTGAATGGCCAAGTCGCATGACTGCTCGCAGACAGCAGGGACAGGCTGTTCTGAGAGTGACTTCCCGATTGAGGTGAATGGGGAAAGAGTCACATCTGTGAAGTGATGCGCGAGCATAGTCACGGGCATGGGACTTACATACAGAGAGGTGTTTGCTGGCCGTGTGACAGAGCAGGCAGAGAAGGGGCGCGCGCACGGATTCGTGGGCACGTTTATTGACTCTAACACTCGAGCTGGCTGTGCCTGCTTTATGTGAGTGGGCTCTGATAGGGACACGGGAAGTGTAATGCTTGTGTGTAGGGGTGAACACTGGATTGTGGGCACATTTTATACACATAAGGCATGTTTGCTTTTCACAAAATTTATTTTGTTCACCGTGAAAACGCCATTTGAGTGCAGGCAAGCGGGCAGTATCACCGGCTTGTTGGCTGCTGAATCCACCACTGCAGTAGCCTGAGAGAAGGGGACTGACAGGGGGCTAAGCTTTGACGGTGGTCCGGCCGCGGCGGGACTGAGCAGTCGTTTCCTTAACAAAGCTAGGAGGACTTCGGTTGCTCGGTTTCGGCGCAGTTGTTCGGTTTCAGCGCAATCTTAGGCCGAGGCCCGCAGGCTCGGCGTGGAGTTCCGAGAGGGGCCTGGGCCGCGGGCGCCGCGCGGCGACGACTCTGAAGAAAGCAGCCATCGAGTCTGTTGGGAGCCTGCTCAGAGGGCGGTGACCACTCGAGCCCGAGGCGGTCGACGGCCTGTGTGAGGAGGCGCGTTAGTTCTTCCTCGACTCCGGCGCGGGTCCTGCTGAATTCCTGGGCCGAGGAGGAGGCTTGGGAGCCTGACCACTCCTCGCTGTCCGAAGCCATGATGGAACAGCAGCCCTTATCCTCCGCCTCGTCATCCGAGATGGCAACAGTGCGGCCGCTCGGCGGCAACTGCGCGTCCCGGTAGGGCCGGGAGGGTGAAAGCGAGGCTCGAGGGAGAGGCTCCGGCGAGGTAGTCGCTTCTAACACCGGTTCCGGCAGCCTTTGGGAGCGGCGCTTCTTTCTGCACGGCGAAACGAAAGGCGGTGCGGCGGCTTTGGTTTTGAGTGCTTCGAGTCGAGCCCGCAGGGTCGACATCGGAAGCTCCTCGCAGAGGTCGCATCCGCCGTCAGCGAGGGCGAGCTCTGCATGTTCCAATCCCAGGCAGAGAGCGCAGATGAGGTGGCGGTCTCCAGCGCTGAGAGGGGCGCGGCATGAGGCGCAGGTGGTGCGAGGCATCTTAAAAAAGACGCTCGTTGCTCTTTTTGTGAAGTTCGCTGAGGAACTTGCTTGCTCTAAAAAGGATACATCGCCGGATGGCGTAGCTCGCAGGATGGCTGAAGGTGGCGAAGACGGCCGGCTTCTTCGAGCGCTGTCCAAGCTTGCTAGATGCCCCTCGAACGGCGACGCAGCTTCTGCAGTTCAGAGATGCGAAGAGCTTCGCTGAATAGATGAAAATCAGGGTTCCAGCCTATGAACTTACGCTTATATGCACTCTAGCCCATTTTGGTGGGCTTTGAGGCAGTGATGGCGCGGGCGCCTGTCATTGGACGCAAGTTCACTCAAGTTCGTCTATAGGCTGCAGCAGTTGCCGCAGAGCAACCTATGAGCTCGCTAGCTAGTCCACTCAAGGTATGCAGTTGCTGCACTGCGTTGACAATGGATACAAAATTAAGGATAATTTTTTGGCCTCAATATCTCAGAAAAGATGAATCTTTCCCATAGCGTAAGCTAGCTTACGCAATACGAGAGAACCTCTCGTAAGAGAACAAAATATTGAACCAAGTGGCATTTATTTTATAAAAAACAAACTCTAACTACATTGAAGCTATTTAAGGAAGAAAATATTTTTTAATAAATAACTATCAAATTACATGATTTAACACTAGTATAATAGTTTAGTCCATATAAATACACAGCTAAATGAACTAAAAATATAGTTCTATCAGGAAGAACCACAGACATGAGTGAAATTTTAAGATGGCATTTTTTTGATGAATATAAAAAAGATCCTATCTCCGTGCAGGACGGGACTCAACTTGTGATGGTGGGGTGGTGGAGGTTGCCATGTTAGCACACTGAAACAGCATTGAGATAGATTGTGAGCAGACTTATAAAGCAATGGCTTACATGTGATTGGCCATGGTGCGATGATGTACAGCTGCTAGTCTTCCCGCTAGAACTACGCTGCGCTTACATTTATATTTAGGCCTCTAATATAAGCTTAAATATAGTTATATATTTAAAAGATTTTGATTGCTTTTGTGGCATATAAACACAGTTTTAATTCAGAACATAATAATAATATCTAATAGTGGAGATGAAAAAAGCTAAATGACTAATGGTTTACACGAACTGTCCTATTGAAATGATTCACCAAAATTAAATGACTTCCCAATGCTATATACAGTAAAAGTGAATCAGTCAATCGTTTTTTGAAAGATTTATTGAAATGAACTGTCCGAACGAACCGATTCACTACAATTATTTGGACTTCCCGAGGGAGAACAGTTTAGTTGAGGGTAAAATAAAGAAAATTTGTTTTTAGACACTTTCTGGTTGACAAACACATGTGGTTATTCTGCTAGGACAGCTGTGGGACTTTAAGTGAACTTACTTCATACATCCACTAAAATCACATTGACGCCATTAAAAGTCATTGCAAAAATAGCTCAGAAATGTGGTTACTGTAGTTCTGTAAAAGCTCTACCATCATCTGTTTGCATATGTCCCTTGGTTTGATATTTCGTTATGTATTCCAATTAAATTGCTACAAAATGTGTCAACGCTCGTCTCGCTAGTAAACATGTTGATATGGTGTCAGTTTCTGGAAATCTGGCATGGCCTGACACGATGTGGGAATGAAGTCATCATGCTGCACCATGCTGTCATTTCCACAGCTGTTCTAATTACTGTTAAACACAAACCGTATAAGACACTACGGCTGCATCAAAATGAGGTTTTTATTTTATCTGTAGCTTATACTGTAAATGCCACTCAACTCTTCAGAAATATATTGTTTAATACAGGTGAGCACAGGTGGAACATTGTTAGTGCTTGTACACAGTCCATCTATATTCTCTTTTTAAAATGCACTCTGAGATTCTAGACTTTGTTGACTTGACAGCTCATCAATCATTTAGAATTTGTCTGTTTTACGAGGACACTTAAATATTATCCATAGTGGCTGCTGTCAAACTAGATATAACTATTCTTCCAGCTCATGTTTTTAGCTCATAAATGCATTAGACCATAAATGCCATATAGGCTAAAATTTCATATATGAGACATTTTCTAAATTTTGCACTCTCACAGTGGTGCAGAGAATGTACGGCCATTCTAGCTGAAGTAGTTTTGTTAATATTTTGCATCTGTGACTATTTGGTAGCTTTAGTCATCTGAAATGTCTGTTAGCAAACAAATGTTTATAATGGGCATGAATCATCCAGGATAAGCTCTTATGCAAATATATTTGATGCTATTTGTTAATATAAATGTATATAGGCCTATAATATAATACAAATGTAAATATTTTTTCATTTTTACTTGTTTTTGCTTTTATAATTTAAAATAATTATTTACTGAAAAAGTTTATGCAGATATTATGAAGATAATTTTGAGTATGTATTTTAAGGCATTTGTGACAAGATTGTCTAAGTACTGTTTGCAAGTTAATAGCAGTTGTGAGCACAAATGTTATTTAGTAGTTCTTCCTTCTGTGTTCTCCGTGGAAATAAATAAAGTTAATACATTTTACTTAACAGCTGTTTAACCTTCAAATTAGTGCTGGGGAAATGAGGACATGCATTGTGTTAAAGTAGCCTACTGCATGTCCGCCCATAAAATAATCATTAAAAGCAAATATTACTGTTTACCAACACACATTGATCCACGTTGCAACAACGTCACGATGACGGACTGGCACCGTCACACAGTTTCGTTGTGGCTACGAATCCAGGAATTTCACTTTTCCGTTTGTCACTATGTAACCAGTTATACCTGGTCAAGAGGAAAGTTCTGTCAACATATTACGTTATAATTACGTAGCGGTCACGTAGTTTGGCTAGCAGGGCAGACACATGGAAACATTGAGCAAAGCAACATAATGACAGTTTGATAATGCCCGAACACACTGTATGAAGTGTGAAGACTGTGAATGGGGCATCAGTGTCATTTATACATTAATTATAGGCAAAATATTTACAGGATTATAGCGTAAATATCTAAATGATGAGGCATTTTTACTCAGTTTGGAATTTCAGTGTAAAACCTTATATAATAAAAAATAATAATAAAAAAGCTAGATCAGTTCCTGATAACACTGCATAATAACTTTCAGTAAGAACATAAAAAAAATGAATATTTTAATTATGCAATTACTTTACCAGACCCAGCAAAGCAGAGTTGCAGCGTTTGTTTCTGCAAGTATCACAATACTTTTTAAAAATGAAATAATAATAATAATAATAATAATAATAATAATAATAATAATACACATAACTGTGACACTCTCAACTGTATGACAACAATAGGTTTGTTGTGGGACAAAAATGTATATTTATGTATGTCGACTGTGTGGCGCTAAAGCGAGTTAATTGTTCTCTCAAACTGTTTTTTTATTTTTTTTTTATTTTTTATTCCCTTTTTTTATGAGCTCCTGCGGAGCCCCTTGGAGGATAGGGGGATTTATTTTGATTTTTTTTTTCTCCCTGACATAGTTTTGCGTTCCCTCGCAATTCATTTACCATGGTTTAACTACAGTACCCATATTTTAACCATGATATTCATAGTGAAACCATAGTGATAATACAGGACACTGCAAATTATAGTAATAAAAATAATAATTTTATGGGTACAGTTTACCTATGGTTTTACTATAGAAATATTGTGGTAACAATTTAAAAAGAGGTTACATTTGTTAACATTAGTTTACAACTTTAGTTAACATGAACTAACAATGATTAATGCTTTTACAGCATTTATTAATCTTGGTTAATATTAATTTCAACCAATGATTTTTAAAATCAAAAGATGTATATATTAACATTAATTAATGCAATATGAACTAACATAAATGAACAATGACACATTGTATTTTAATTAACAAACATTAACAAAGACATTAACATTAACAAAAACACACTTTGTTCATTGTTAGTTAATGATACCTAAAGAATTTACTAATGTTAACAAATGTTACCTTAAAAAATAATAAAAAAGTGCTACCAATATTGTAGACTAGAGTAACTATAGTTTTTGGTGGACATTTGTTTTTTTTTTTCTATGGTAATATTGTAGTAACCATGATTTTTTTTTTATTGTCATTATTATATTTAATTTTGATGGACAGTGCTGGGTAGTAACTGATTACATGTAATCTGTATTGCTTAATCATATTACAAAAATCAAGAACTGGTAATTTGATTTAATTACATTTTTAAATACTTCTAATTGGACTACAGTTACTTTTTATGGATTACATGATTACATATTAAGAAGGCAATGGCAATACCTTTGTAAGAATTTATTGATCAATTTAATGATATACCTATCATTGCAGTTGATTTTACATTCATTAAAGTTCATAATGTTGCAATTTTGTTATGCACTTAAAATCAATGATGTCTCAGGGTATTGAATTATAAACTTTGGCCATGCACTGTCATTGCTGTCAGATAAAAAATGGTATGCTCATCTATGTAATGTTTAATGCCCTTTTTAAAAATGTCACGAGGAGCACTTTTTGTTTGGCTCTTTTGGTTTGTAATAAATAATGATATACATTTTCTTTTTTTTGTACTTTTATTGGAAAATTATACAAGGTTATCCTACTTAAATGCATGACGTTAAATAAAATAGAATTGGGTTGGAAGTAATCCGAAAGTAATCATTTTAGATTACCCAAAATTTGTATCTATGGGATTACATTACTGATTGCATTTTTTATCATGTAATATGTAATAAATAACTGATTACAAATCACAAGTAATCCACCCAGCACTGTTGACAGAAACCATAATTTTACTAAAGTAATATTGTAATAGCCTAACTATGAAAAGTTAAGTAACCATGTTTTTCTGGCAGAAATCATGATTTTAATACAGTATACAGTATCCACATAACCATGGTTTTACTATAGATTAACCATGGTTAATCTTGTGGTTACGATAGTTTTACAACTAATACCAAAATACCACAAAGTTATTTTAATTACCATAGTTTTGGTTTTCCTGCATTAACACAATGGTTTTACTATGAATATAATGGTTAAAATATGGTTACTGTTTGCAAGGGTACTCAAAACCTTTTCAGAAAAAAAATTCACCCTCTGTCCTCTGTGATTTTCTCCCTAATTTGGCATGACCAATTCCCAATACTCTCTAATTCCTCATGGTGGCGCAGTTACGCAGTTACCTTAATCCGGGAGGTGGATTACGAATCTCAGTTGTCTCCACTTCCGAGACAGTCAGCCTGCGCATCTCATCACGTGGCTTGCTGAGTACAACCGGGCCTGGATTCGAACTCCTGACACATGAGGTTTTTAAGGTCAATGCCCTATTGAGTTTTAAATCAACAATAACTCCGTACCCTAAAACTAACTGATAAAAAGCAAATATGACATTAGTGCTGGGTAGTAACTGATTACATGTAATCTGTATTGCTTAATCATATTACAAATATCAAGTACAGGTAATTGGATTTAATTACATTTTTAAATACTTCTAATTGGACTACAGTTACTTTTTATGGATTACATGATTACATATTCCCCTCTCCCCCATCCCGATTGGAATCTACACCCATGAGTACTTCTATTGATCTACTTCTATTGCTATTGCTAATTAATGTGCCTTTCAGGACTCACACCCCGATCCTAAGATTTACAAGTACAACTCTCTATCAGTTGAACTACTGTGTATTTTGATCGCATCTGAATACGCTTAAAATGTAGTTGATTATGTAATGCAAAAGTTAAAATGTACCAAAGTGCAAGTCATGCGCTATAGTAAAAGTGTTTTGGTGTCAAAAGATTGCATTGTGTTTGGAAAAGGCTTAAAAATATACGTTTATGAACAAATATTTGTGTGAAAGTGAAAAAGTCATTATTGTTGTAGCACCTTTAATGTTCATTTCTGCCACATTACATAAAATGATCCAAGTAAAAATTATTTAAATATGTTTAGGTATAGTTACATGTTTCTATTAGACCAGGTTGCTAATCAATGCAGGTGTGCTCTTCTTAATTTAAGATGATTGTGTCACTGAAGTGTATTTACAATAATACACTAATTTAACAATAATCCTCCTTTGAATTTCGGAATGTTCTTCTCTGTTCTATTCAGAGATTATGGTCCCTGAAGGCACGTCAGTAATAACTTGCTCATCAGAAGAAACATGTTCTGTTTACACAAACCACTTACAAATAAGCCCCGCTGGGTAAAGCAGATGCCATGTGGACTTCAATGAAGGACATCACCAAAATACAGTTACTGTACACGTACTCCTTACAGTACAATGCAGCTGCTAGTGTGTGAATATGGGTGCGTGAATATGGCCCTGTGTTAACAGTAACACAGATACTGCACTGAGATGTCAAATGTAATTAGACAAAATTTCAATTGATCCACGAATCACAAGAGATTAAGCAAGATTGTTGAAATACAGAGAGCAAACTCTTGTGCTGTATATCAAACTATAGGTGTTATAGAACATACAGTTTAACACACAGCACCTGAGCAGATCCCCACAGACACAGCTTCATCCTTCAGTTCTTTTTCCACCATCTGTGACATCAATAGCAGATATGCTTTGGAGACACGTAAACCTGGGACCTTAAATTTGAACCTTGAAGGGTTAGTTGTTTCATCGTTTACTCACCCTCAGGTTATACCATACTCATATGACTTTGTCTCTTCCATGGAACACAAAAGAAGATGTTGGGCAAAATGTCAGCCTTGGTAACCATTCACTTTCATTGTATATTTTTTCCCTACAATAAAAGTGAATGGTGACTGAGGCAATCATTCTGCATAGCATCTTCTATTGTTTTCCACAGAAGTAAGAATATCATATGGGTTTGGAACAACATGAGGGTGAGTAAATGATGACAGAATTTGTATTAAAAAAAAATAAAAATAATAATGCATAACAGTTATAACTATCAAATATTTTAATATAAAATATCTCTTACATGACAAGTCTATAAAAGCAGTTTATTTATACTGACGGGAAATAGGACAGGCAGGTCAAGACTAAAGGACTAAAACATTTCAAAACAGCAAAAAAAAAAATAAAAAATTTGTATCTTTTAATTTAATTTAATAGATGTAAAACTGGAACATTTGATCTTATTAAAAAGGTTTTAAAAACCATTGTTCATTAAAATATGGCCATGTGATCATTTACCAAGTTTGAAAGTCACACAGTAATCATTATATAAACACTTCCATCAGTTTAAACAGAATAGACCACAAACAAATACACAAAATAATTAAAGATAGACACAAAACAGACACAAAATAGACCAATGATTCTATTTGATAACCAACAACAACGAGCTTGTTTAGTTGAACTTTCGTCCACAGCAAAATGCGAGCGCACCTTTAAATTGGAACTTTATAAGTGACAGAATGAAAGTTACATAATTTCTTCATTACACTTGTTGGATGTAACATCTACCTCAGTGGTCACAAACACTGCATTTGCATCAGCACATGTGACTGTATCTGCCATTACATCCATGTTAACTGCATCTTCAGCTGCATTTAAAGCATCTACTTGTGCTTGTACAGTTTTTGTGGGGATCCCTGCATTTTCATTGGCATCTGCAGGCATGACATCATCATAGTCCTCCTGATTCTCTATCTCCACTTCATAGGTGACATCATCTGCTGAGAGCACAGAAGAAAACAGTAACCAAGTGTACAAATCAAACACACATGCAAACAATGTGAAGTGTGAATATAAGTGCAGTACCGATCATGTTTTCAGGTCTCTTAGGAAGCAGTGGAAGGCTTGGGTCAAAATCAGTGAGGGTTTGGAGAGGGGATACATCATTGACTTGTCTCTCAATATCATCATATTCTGTCCCAGAAGAACCTTTGCTCCTGTCATCTACATCGTCCTCTCCTGTT